>NW_008246073.1:241221-292984 GCF_000281045.1 Saprolegnia diclina VS20
CACGCATCAAATATGAGGTTTGCCGTCTTCTTTTATGGTGCGTACGGGGCGACGACCGGCGGCGGAACCGATACGACGGCGTATCTTCTACCGGGGTTGCAAATGGGTGGAGGTAGTTGCAGTCGCGCCCGCGCGTACACCGGCGTTGTTGGTAGAGCCCGCAGATGCCTTGGGCCCACGAATCCATGGGCACGAGCGTCGGGTAGAGCTGCTTTCCCGCATAGAATCGGCCAAAGAGAGCGTGGACCGCGGCGGCGGCGTGGGCTTCGGTTTGGTACTCGACGTACACGTTGCCTCGCAGGTGTGGCGCCAAGTTGCAGCATGTCTAGTCTCATTGATACATTGAAAGAGCGATGGAGAAGAATGTTGTATGGACCGTGAGCTGCACGACAAAGCCAAATTTGAGAAATTCGGCGAGCACGTCGTTGTAAAACTCGGCGTATGCGCGACGCAGCTGCTTCTCGTCGATCTACGCGGCGCCTTAGTACATGTATATGCGAAATGAATGTACTTCGAGCGCATCATCCGCCGCCAGCTGGATCGCATGCATGCCCTAAGCCAAGGCGACGGTATGATGGGGCATTGATCTCGACGCAACAAACCTGGACAAGCAGGAAGCGACTCGACGTGACGGGAGTATGGTAGCGTGTACAGTTGGCGCCAAAGCGACAGGTGCCTGTCCGCGCATAGAACGCGCAGACCACCTCGCGTTGCTACGCTCATCATGAGGACGGGATTGACAGGAACATGATGCGCATATGTACCTTCTCGGGCGACATTGACGCGAGCACTTGCGCACGATGCTTTTCGTCTGCCTACAGCGTCGCCTATGAGCTTGACGTGGATTAGTGACGTGTGCGTGCCTCCTCTCGCTCGAGTCGGAGGCTCTCCATGGCCTCGGCGCGCTCCTTCTCTGCCGCTTCGATCTCCATCTTCTCTTGCTCGACTTGCTGCTTGATGGATTCCATGAGGCGCTGGCGCTCGGCGAGGATGCGCTGCCGCTTGGCAAAGGCAGCGTCGGCCGTCGCGTTCGCTGTGATCCATGCAGCATGGACCCGTTGCGTGTTCTCCTCGTTGGCCATGTACTCGGCCTCGAGGGCTTCCTTCGTGCTAGCCTCGCAGCCTTCGTGCAGGACGCTGTGTAGGTCCTCCTCGAGCTGCCGCTGGAGCCTGCGCTTCCGGCGCTTGAGCGCGTTCTTGGCTCGGGTCCGGGTCGTGGCCATCAGGATTTATTGGGATTGGTCGCGCGTGAAACCGGTTGCGTGAACCGGTTTATTGCCTCCGGCGTCCCGATTGGCTAAAATCACAGTACAAAAGATCGCCACCATTGTGGACCAAGCCGGATGACGACGATGCGAAGCGATCGCCGGGGCCGACGCATGCTGCGGCCATGGAGCGAGCCGACCGAGGAAGCCGAGTTGCAGCGCGAGTACCCGTACGTGGACCTCTACGTCCGGGCGACGCGGCAGATGATCGGCCTCGACGCGCCCGACCCGGCGCCATGCAGCTCGACCGGGTTGTACCTGCGGCCGATCCAGCACGACGCGGTGCGACGCCAGCTTGAAGACGACAAAGTCAAGATCCCCAAGGACATGAAAAGGGATGACGTTCAAGCCAAGACGGTGCGCACGATCGAGATGTACCTCGGCCACCTCGCGATCATCATGGACGAGCACGTCTGTGTCACGACGCTGCCTCGGTCCTTTGCCGAGCTCATGGAGACCGTCGCGTCCCTTCGGCCCAACCAAGACCGTGTCTGGTCCCACCATGAAGCGCTGCCACGCTTTGTGATCCACGACGAGCTCTCGTACCTCTGCTTCACCAACACCCACGTCCGCTTCGTCTACATCTTCTAGTGCATCTTGCCTTGCTCTTCTGCATGCACCCACCGAAACCAATGCAACAAGTGTTGTGTCTTCCTCGGGTCGTCTTTGCATTGATGGTTCCTCGACTGCAACATGTTGGTGGTGTCAACTTCAACCGCGGTGCGATCGTCGCCAGCGGCCAACCTTCATACGCTATCGGTTGGAAGAACCTCGGAGCGAAGCCCTCGCGTGTAGCTGCACATGACCTCGAAAGGCTCTTCCCAAGGAAGACGAGCACCGCTTGAACGAAGGACTGCAACCCGGCAAGCGATTCGAACCGACGAAGACGCCAAGTTAACCGGTTATTCTGCATCTTCTCTCGTCGTACTGAGTGCTCGGCTGAGCATTGCTCGTTTGTATATCGCGCTTCGTACTATATGGAGAGATCACAGCTCGTTCGCGCGTAGTGCGGGAACAGCGGTTCGCAAGGAACCTTCAACGAGTAGCATGTAACGTCGACGCGCGGTTCGAGATTAGCCGGTTAATTTTCCAAACCGGCGGGAAAAACCGGTTCGGTGCGCAAAGATCGCCAGCAATGCCATTTTTGCCACGTCCCGAGCATGAAGCGCTACATGCGGCAGAGCTTGGCGCCGACGCGCTCGGACAAGCAAATCGAAAATCTCGTGCAGGCCGTCTCCATGATGGACGTCAACGTACTCGAGAAGCTCATGGCAAAGGTGGCCATCGTACGCCCCGCCAACGAAGGGCTGCCGTCCTCGGAGGAGGCCGCGGGAAAGGCCGTCCTCCTGCACAATCTCGCGCCGGCAAAGGAAACGACGGCTTCGTCCGGCGACATCCTTGGCACCATGCTCAAGCAACGTGGCATCCCCATTCTCGACGGCTACATCACTCTCACGGACGACTTCAACCTCCAGGACGTCGCGTCCATGGTCGAGGCCGCCCGCCTCGAGGCGCTCTGTGCCCGCGTGCGCGACATCATGTACGAGCACCTTACGATCCACGTCGGGCGCGTCACATCCATCGTGCCCCTGCCCACCTCCTTTGCCGCGCTCCTCGACGTCGTAAACACGATCCGCCCCGACCAAGACCGCGTCTGGTTCGATAGCAGCGCCCAGCCGCGCTATCTCATTCACAGCGAGCTCTCGTACCAGTACTTTGTGACGTCCCGGCGCCGTGAAGTGTACCTCGACTAAGTGGCCTCGATCCCACGACCTCGAACGCCGCCACTATCTATTCTGCGTCAACCTCGAAAAACCAAGTCCTTTCTACTCGTATGTTTGTCGCACTCGGTGCATAAGATCTTGTCGTTCACACGTCGATGCGAAGGATACATGGCGGGGGTATCACGACAACAAAGGTTCGACAACAACACTGGTACTACGACGGCAGCGACAGTTCTAGTACTGTATATGTACTACTCTGCTCAGGCTCACTGCTCAGGCTCAGCAATCCGTCGTCCATACGACTGTCATACCTACTGCCGTCCAGCGCAGGCAAGAAGGGATAGCGCATGGAATAGCGGCCATTGGCGTGCAGCGATCGATCCTTGAGCAAGCGTTCAGCAAACACGCCTGAGTGACGCGAGCGAGTGGAATTGCCTCAGGGTTTGCCTGGCTGCCAAATGGAGCCAGCTCCGCCTGTTTGTGTGTGTAACCGGCTAACCGATCGGTTAAAGATCGCCATCAGTTGCAAATTTGCATTCCCGAGCGCATGGCACCGTCGCCAAAGGGCTGGAACGACCAAGGCGAGTCGCACGCGGCCATGCAGACGATTGCCAAGACGGTCGTCATGGAGGCCCTCCGGCGCCATGGCGTCCCCGTGCTCGACAACGGCGTCTTTGTGCAGCCGCCCTCGATCTCGGACGCGCAGGTCGACCGCCTCGTTCCCGTGGCAGAGCGACTTGTCGAGAAAGCACTTGACGACGTCAGCAAGCTCCTCGGCCCGCGCTTGCCGTACCCGAGCCCGCTCAACCACTTGATCGTGCACGCTGGTACGATCGGCTACAGCCTCGCGCTGCCCGGGTCGTTTGCCAAACTGCTGCACTTTCTCTTCAAGGTGGCTCCCATGCACCGGACAATCTTTTACCGCTACAACTTTACCATCAAGCAGATCACGTGCGAAGCCGACTACCTTGAGTTCGTCCTCGCCCACACGCACGAAATCTTCGTGCGGTAGGCCTCCGACGTAGCGGCGTTCACCTCGGCAGGACCACCAAATGAATGAATACAGATCTTATTTACACCCTACCGGTATGTACGCGGGACGCTCGTGATGGTTGCTGCAAGCGATGGTGCTTTGGCGGCGCTCGTCGACAGGTCAGAGCTGCAACACGTGTCATCATCATACATGTATATTATCGAGCTGGTCCGATCCACACATCGGTCGCAAACATAGGACGCCTAGTGGTGGTGGTCCTGGGTCCACTGGATCGTGCTCGGGTCGATGCCTTCCTGGACCATTTCCCAGAGCGGGCTCATTTCACGCAGGCGGCCGACGTGCTTGACGCAGAGGTCGATCGCAAAGTCGACTTCAGCTTCGGTCGTGAAGCGGCCAATGCCAAACCGAATCGACGTGTGCGCAAGGTCCTCGCCGACGCCGATCGCGCGGAGGACGTACGACGGCTCGAGCGACGCGCTCGTGCACGCCGAGCCACTCGAGACAGCAATGTCCTTGAGCGCCATGAGGAGACTCTCGCCCTCGACGTACGCGAAGCTGAGGTTGACGTTGCCCCAGTAGCGCTGCTTGTCGTCGCCGTTGAGAATGACGTGCGGGATCTTCTCGTTGATGCCATTCACGAGCTTCTGCGAGAGGTACTGGACCCAGTCGTGGTCGGCTTGCATCTCGCGCTCCGCGACTTCGCAGGCTTCGCCCATGCCGACGCAGAGCGGGTGCGGCAGCGTGCCGCTACGCAGACCGCGCTCTTGGCCACCACCCGACAAGATGGGCTCAAGGCGCACGCGCGGGCGGCGGCGAATGTACATGGCGCCGACGCCCTTCGGGCCGTAGACCTTGTGACCCGAGAGCGACATGGCATCAATGTGCATCGCGTCCACATCGATCGGGAGCTTCCCGAGCATCTGCGCCGCGTCCGTGTGGAAGAAGACCTTGTTGGCGCGGCAGATCTTGCCGAGCTCTTCGAGCGGCTGGACGACGCCAATCTCGTTGTTGACCGCAATCACCGACGCCAAGACCGTGTCCGGACGGATTGCGGCCTTAAAGGCCTCAACGTCGACGAGGCCGTTCGTGCCCACGGGAAGGTACGTGACTTCGTAGCCCTCGCTCTCCATGGCGCGGCACGAGTCGAGCACGCATTTGTGCTCGATCTGCGTCGTGATGATGTGCTTCTTCTTGGCGCCGTAGAAGCGCGCAATGCCCTTGATGATCGTGTTGTTGGACTCGGTCGCGCCCGACGTAAACATGACTTCCTTGGCGTTGGCCGAAATCAGCGACGCAACCTGCTCGCGCGCGTGCTCGACAGCATTGTCGGCGTCCCAGCCAAACGCGTGAGTGCGCGAGTGCGGGTTGCCATAGTTGTGCGTCATGTACGGCATCATCTTGTCGAGGACGCGCGGGTCAAGCGGCGACGTGGCCTGCACGTCGAGGTACGCGGCGCGGCCCGACGAGCTCTGGCCCTTGATCGAAAAGCCGGGCGAGAAGACTTGGTCCGAGTGGGCATTGGCAATGACGCTCTCGGGCACCTCGTTCACGGGCTTGTAGCGCTTGTCTTCCGGGGCGGAGGCGAAGCTACGGCCGAGGCGGCTAATGCGGCGGCCACCGACGCGGAGCGAGGTGAGCATGGCGGAGCGAGATGAGGGGTGGGAAGCTTCGGGAATTCCCAACCGGCCTGCAATTTCCACCAATTGCCACAAAGCGTGGCCTCAGCCAATCACAGCCGCCGAGCATCCCAGTTGCTTGTAATTCGCTTAGATGAATACATGGGCCCGGGCCAATCCACGTTTATACTACCAATGAAATGGGATACGTACTTGGTTAGGCGAATGAGCGCAGCAGCACGCTCACACCATCGCAGGTCGCAATGACATGGGGGACACGGCAAGGGCGCACGGTGAGTGCGCAGATGCGACGTTGCCGGCAACAGCGTCGCTGCGCGTGCGGGGCGGTAGAAGCACGTCGATAGGTTCTGCTGCACGCTCACCATATATCATTGGTTCGCAGGGCAAGATGGCCGATGCGAGATGAACTCCGAGTGCAAGCAGAAAATGCTGACGAAGGTGCGGGGTCGCATCGAATCGAGGAGTCGTGTGAGGTTGGTCGAGAAAAAGCTTCCATCGCATTTCTCTTTGGCTCAGCAGAGCTCTGACTGCTCGGAGCCCAAACCACCGCTGCATGGAGTGTGGGCACGCAGCTGCTCGCCGTACAGACCTTGGACCTACTGCGTCATTCGTGGTCTCCACCAGACTAGAGCCCTCATTCAAGGCGCAGCCGCCGCTTGTGTCAACGATGGCAAGCCGAAAGTCGGGTACGTAGTTATGATACGAACCACGCTCGCATACCAAGGTGACGTTGGTAGCAGTGGTCTCGGGTCTTGGGTCTTGGGTCTTGGGTCGCGCTCGTTGCGCGAGTCCCGCAGCAGCAAGAGCACCCCAGAAATATTCTGTACAACAACCCCTAGATGCGGCGAACTACTACTAATGCTAGGCCATTGTTGGCGCGTCAATATATATTTGCAGTGGGTCTTTGCACGCTCGTTCCTGCGCTTGTGATGTGCGTGCAATCGATTGGCATAGCTCCTTATAAAGATCACCCCTTCTCCACACCCCTCGACAGGTACCCTCCGACGCGTGCAGTTATGGAAAAGGAGCTCAAAATAGTCTGCACGTACCGATGGTGAGCAGCGAAAAGTCGGCCGATGTGCGTCCGGCGGCGCCGATCCAGCTACCCCATGCGCAGCGGTCGTCCTCCGAGAAGTGGAGTTCCAACCAGCAGCTCACACTCGAGTACGCCAAGCGCCAAAAGGTGCGTGTCTTCCGCCTTATTTGCTCAATATGACAAAGGATCACAGATGTCGATCGCATGGATCGAACGCAAACTCGGGCGGGACCTCTTTGCCAACGACGATGCGACCATGGGTGTCCAGCGTGACGACGAGAACGCGCTCTTTGTCCTCTTGCGCTCGGGTGTCGTACTGCGGGAGCTGGTACGTTTTTTTATATGGTTGAGTTGTTTGATGGACACTATGGTTCTTAGATGGAGGCGTTGGCGCCGGCGCACGCCAACAAGATGCCAATCGCACGGACGTACTCCAAGCTCCTCGCGCCGTGGAAGGAGCGCGAGAACATTTCGATCTTCCTGCACGACTGCCGCATGTACACGCTACCTCCTTTGTTCAAAGTGGGACGCACCATATACTAGGCTCGGTATGGCGGAAAGCTCCATGTTTTGCACCGACGACTTGTACGAAGGCACCAACATGGTGCAGGTGCGTCCATATTTTGAAACACCGTGGGTCAAATTTTGTAGGTTTTGTTTGGCCTCCAATACATGCAGTGCTGGTTCCACCCGCAGTCTGGCCTCTCGCCGCGCTCGACGGTCTCGTCCCCGCGCTGCATGAAGCCCGGGGAGACACTGGAGGAAGAGGAGCACAACATGATAGAGTTGCTGCCACTCGACGACACCGTCGACCAAGTCGACGACCACGATCAGGTACAATTTGTTTATGCAATTAATTACGCCTGACAAGACGAGCCATTGTAGGAGAATGAGATTGCGTCGGTCGAGATCGCTGCCAGTGTCATGCCCGGCCTCGTGGATTACTCGATGGTCAATGCTGCGGCAACCAAAGAAGACGAACCCGTTGCGTCTACGGACGCTGACAACGACGACGACGGCGCTCGGGAGCTTTTCGAAGATGAGTCGAGTCCGTTCCCCTTTATGGAGATCGAGAGCATCGAAGCGAGCGACGACG
Organism: Saprolegnia diclina VS20; assembly: GCF_000281045.1. Taxonomy (NCBI): domain Eukaryota; phylum Oomycota; class Saprolegniomycetes; order Saprolegniales; family Saprolegniaceae; genus Saprolegnia; species Saprolegnia diclina. The sequence continues at coordinate 248,974 of NW_008246073.1, forward strand.
AAAAGTCCAAGGTCACCGACGCGCTTCTCGCTGCTGTTGTCGACACGGCACCCGTGATCTACCCGGACGCAGTGCGGCTACAGCCGCTGGGTCAAGCAAGGCGCTCAGCCACCGCCCAGTACGCCATGCAGGTATCAAAGAATCTCGTTTCTCCTTTGTCGTCATCGCCCATTCAGCCACGCATGGTCTCCACGACATGTAACGTCACGTGCTGCCACGTCATGTAAAAACGCGACTTGTGTGTCTGTTTAAAACAAAACCCTTGCAAATGGATACGATGCCGCACAGTCGAAAAAACCTGTAGCACTCGATGTTTACGATGCTCATGTCGACGCTGGCGGTGGCCGCGCTCGTGGCGTCGAGGGTAGCGCGTGCTGTGACTGCGCCGAGCTCATACCAACGTGGTAGGCTAATGCGGCAAGTCCGCCTCTTGTTCAGTGGTTCGCGCCTTTTATGAGCGGCGGCGGCTACTGCAGCGAAGCCATCTCGTTCGTCGAAGCGCTCGCCGACTTGGCGTCGCCGGCATATACGCTGCAGATCACGCAGCACGGCGACTCGTTCAACAACGACTTTGCCGGCCACCTACCAACTGCGACGAAAGACACGCTCGAAGCGCACTGGTTCAACCCATACTGGTCGCCAGCACCGCCGCACATTGCAGTGTGTCACTCCGAGCCCGGAGCGTGGCACCCCGCGCGGTACCACACAAGCACGTGTCCGCCGATCGGTACCGTTCGACTTGCGCATGGCGACGAATACAACGAGTCGTAGGCTCGACGTATGCGATCGGTCGAACAATGTTTGAGACCGACCGGATTCCGTCGGGGTGGGCCGAGCGCATGGCGGCCATGGACGAGATCTGGGTCCCCACGCAGTACGATACGTCGCTCACGCATACGCTGAAGCCGTTGCGTGTAGGTTCCAGAAGCAGGTGTTCCAAGACGGCGGTGTCCCGGAAGCCAAGCTTGTCGTCGTGCCTGAAGCTGTCGACGTGGCGTATTTTGACCCGGAGAACGCGACGCCACTGGCCTTGCCTGGCGTCGATGCATCGACGACCGTCTTTCTCTCCATCTTCAAGTACGGAGCCCATTAGTCCTAAATCTCAGTGATGCATCAGGTGGGAAGAGCGCAAGGGCTGGAAGATCTTGCTGCGCTCGTATTTTGGCGCGTTCCCGCGGGACGCCAACGTGCTTCTCGTGCTCTTGACCAACTCGTACCACAGCTCGAGCGATTTCGAGGTACTCGGTGTCTTCTTTACTTTTCATGGCATTTTGAACTTGGTCAGGCGATGATTACGGAGTTTGCGCTCGACGACCTGGAGCGCGACCTTGGTGACTTGCCGCGCGTACACGTCCTTCCGCCGCATTTGCCCCAGGTGCCTTACTACTTATATGTTTCTATCGCAGACACCGACTTATTCCAGAGCACAGGACGAACTCCCGTCGTTGTACAAGGCGGCGACGGCGTTCGTGCTGCCGTCGCGCGGCGAAGGCTGGGGTCGCCCGCACGTTGAGGCCATGTCGATGGGACTGCCAGTGATCGCGACCTTTTGGAGCGGACCAACCGAGTTTATGACGCTAGACAACTCGTTTCCGCTGCAGATCGACGGCCTCGTACCGGTAGCGCACCGAGATTCCCATTGCGAAACTGGGATGACCGGCCTCGCCTTAGATTCTGGACGGCGCGTTCAAAGGCCACTTGTGGGCCAATCCGTCCGAGGCGCATCTCATCGAGCTCTTGCAGTACGTCGTGGCGCATCCCGAGGTACGTCATTTCGTTTCAAAACCGAGGTTGGATTTGGATGCACATTGGCGCGTAGGATGCCAAGGCCAAGGGGCAGCGCGCACGCGCCGACATGGTCGACAAGTATGCGCCGTCGATCCTCGCAAAGATCGTGGATGGGCACTGGCAGCGCATCTTGGCCCGGTTGCAGAGCGACGAGACGCACGAAGAGTTGTAGGAATACATTTTCGTTGCTTTTTGTTTTGCGCCGGTCGCGATTATCGGTACCCGTGCGACACGACCCCAGATGTTAGAAACTATCACTAGCCTTATTCCTATTGCCGCTAGTTCTTCGTTCGTATTGCGGTCGCACCATCAGGTCACACAGGGCTGGCCATCCTACTGCACTTGAATGGCCACCCATATCGCAAGCATCTGCAACGAAGACAGTGTCTGGCACATCGCATCGCCGTCGTTGCTTCTCGCGCGTGATGGAAATTGTGTGCGTCTGGTGCTCGATGGCGCGCGCTCCATGCAAACGCTGGTCTCCTCCGGAATCGTCTCGGGCCGCTCGCGCTGCCACGTCATGAAACCACGAAACGCGTTGCTGAATTTGCTTTGTCACCACGCTGGAGTGTTGGTTCGGAACGATCATCACTCTACTCTGCCACCGCCTGTCTGCCCACACATATACAAATCATCGACGAATCCCGCTCATGGCAAGCGTTCTCGCCTCCGACGCCTACAACAAGGTCACGCGTCTCGCCAACGGGCGGCAAGTGAGCTACGCCGACGTCGGCGACGGCTTTCCCGTTGTCTGCCTCGTGGGCATGCATGGCCATCGGCACTACGCCTACCTCTTCCACGCGCTCGCTGCCAAACACGGCGTGCGCTTCCTCTGCATCGACCGCCCGGGGTATGGCCTCTCGGACGCGTCGGATGACGCAACGCCAGTCCCCATTGCGTTCGCTCACATCCTCCACGAGCTCTTGGGCCAGCTGGGTATCGAGTCGTTTGGCCTGATGGGGCAGTCGGCCGGCGCTCTCTTTGCGCTTGGTATTGCGGCTACCGATGCGCTAAAGGGCCGCATTGCCGGCGCCGTCGTCCTTCTTGCCCCGTGGGTCGGCGTCGAGAAGAGCCCGTTCTTGCTCAAACTCGCGAGTTGCTGCCCAAATGTGCTCTTGTCCGCGGGCGTCGGCTGCTTAAGTGCGTCCATGGACGTCAGTATGTCGTACCTGGCGGCAAATGCGTCTGTGCCCGTACTGTGCGCTCAAGATAACGACAGCGACGACAACGACGAAACAGCGCTCATGTCGCCACGTCATGTGTGCCTAGGCGATCTCCGCGCGACCATTTCCAAAGAGCCGCAGAACGCGATCGGCGACGTGCTCCTGTGCCTCGGCCGGGACCCGCGGGGCGTCGGCTACGACGCCAACACAATTTCGTCCCATGTACATGTTGTCCACGGTGAGAAAGACAGTATGGTGCCGGTCGCAGCTGTGCTGGACTTTGTCGCGGCGATGCCAAATGCGACGCTCGAGCTCGTCCCAGACGCCAATCATTCGAATCTTGGTTTCAACGAACCAGCAATGGATAGAGTGTTTGCCCAGTACTCTCGGACCCCGTAACTCTCAAAACGATGCTGATCTTCCTGGAGAAATAATTCCACTTTCTGCCCCTCCACGAGGCTCACCTGGCTCACCAACTCGTTGTCGAATTGGCCCAAACGGCTCGCAATTGTGCCACCATCTATCCGTTTGGGCCAATTCGACAACGAGTTGGGGAGCCAGGTGAGCCTCGTGGAGGGATACACGGTGCTGTCGTTGGAAACATCTTGTGGGCTCTCGACACCTTTCAAACATGTATGGTGCCACTATTGCTAGCCGTTTGGGCCTAATCGACAACGAGTTGGTGAGCCAGGTGAGCCTCACCGACGTGTGCTCGATGGTGTTGTTGGAAACATCTAGTGGGCTCTACACGCCTCTCAAATGTCAAAGAAAGATTTCGTGCAAAAGCGAGATCGTGCAAAAGCGAGATGGTACAAAAGCTTTTCGAGGAAGAATGACTGTCTCAACCCACCCTGTCCACAGCGCCAACCAATCAAATGTCATGTGTTCAAGAACGTTGGTCGTTGGACCCCTTTGGACCAGACCTCGATTGGCGACACATGACGACGAACCCCTTGACCGACGGCGCCTTCAACCGCACGCTGCGCCTCGCCGATGGGCGCATTGTGAGCTATGCTGACGTCGGAGCGCAAGACGGTATGCCTGTGCTGCTCTTTTTGGGCATGCACGGCCATCGCCACGCGACCGTGCTCGTCGAGGCTGTCGCTCGCCAGCGTGGCCTTCGGCTCTTGTGCATCGACCGTCCGGGCTACGGTCTCTCGAGCCCGCTGCCGTACGACGCGGCGACGCCCGAACCGATCGCGTTTACTGACATTGTCCAAGCCCTCGTGGACGCGCTGGACATCGCTCGCTTTGGCGTCATGGGGCAGTCGGCTGGCGCGCTCTACGCGATGGCGGTAGCATCACAGAGCCATTTAGCACCGCGCATCGTGGCACCGCTCGTTCTTATTTCGCCATGGGTGCGCCTCACAAACTCGAGGACGTCGCGCGTGCTGTATGCAGCGTCGTACGCACCTCGCTCCGTGCTGGCGGCCGCCGTCAAGGTCATGGACATCTCGATGGAGTGGGGCGCCGTGTGGAGTGCGTCGGACGAGATGGCACTTCTTGGCACGAACATGTCCATTCCGTTTGGCGAGCTCCGTGCGCGCGTCGCCACCGAAGCGCACAACGCGTACGGCGACATCCTCTTGTGCCTCGAGAAGGACCCGCGCGGCGTCGGCTACGACGTCCTCACGGACCTGCGCGTGCCGCTCCATGTTGTCCATGGCGCTACAGACGGCATGGTGCCGGTTGACGCCGCCGTTAGCTTTGTCGCGAGCATCCAGGGCGCAACGATCACGATTGTACCCGAGACGCCCCACCGCTTTATCGACTTTTACAAGACGGGGATCGAACTCGCGTTTGATGCCTTTGCACCGTCGACAACCAGCGTCTAGACGAGAAAACAGGAAGATTGCGCAGGCGACGCACAGCACATTCGTCAGATTCTGTCCGATTCAAAATCGTTTCCGTGTTGCGCGAGAGTCCCTACATCTGGCGTGGTGACCGGGTGCAGTACCGACAAGGAAGTCTGAGTTTGTTCTCTCGAGTAGCTGTTGCACCCAGACGCCGCCTCGCTTACCGTTGGATACACTAGATGCACGCCACCGTTCGTCCATTTCGAGGTTCACCAAGGCGATGTACGCTGCGATGTACGAGCCTCTCGTCCGTGCCGTTGTTCATGCCGCCTCGATGCGTCGGTGTGACGCGCCTCTTTGGCGCCACGATGAGTCGACCATCACTCTATCGTTGACGTGACAAGCTTCCTTTCTCGATGACGCGCCTTGCGTGATGGCGGCCGCGTGACATCATCAACGCAGTCACAGACCAAAAGCCTGCGTGCGACGCGCATATGACGTGTGCTTTGGATGCACCACACTACAACTGCGTAGTGACCCTTCCCAGTGGCCCACGCGTGAGCTACGCGGTTGATGGCGACCCCAGCGGGCAGCCTGTGCTCTGCTTTCTCGGTATGCGCGGTCATCGGTACTTTACGTACCTCTACCAAGGGCTTGCACGCAAGCACAAGATACGGTTGTTTGGGATCGACCGCCCCGGCTACGGCCTCTCGGACCCGCTCACCACTGGCGACGCAACGCCGGCACCCATCGCGTTTGCCCATCGTGTCGCAGAGCTCGTCGACGTCCTCGGCATTGGCGAGTTTGGTCTCGTCGGGGGCTCGGCCGGCGCCATGTTTGCTTTGGCCATCGCCGCCAACGCCCGCCTTGCACCCCGCATCGTGTCACCTGTCGTCCTCGTCGCGCCGTGGGTGGGCACCAACGCTGCGGCGTGTCCGTGGCTGCTGAAAGCTGCGTCGTGGCTGCCGCAGCTTGCCATTTCGAGATGCGTGCAGCTCGTGCTTGGCTCGATGAATGTCAGCATGACGCACCTCAATGGCAGTCATACCGTGCGCATCCTCAGCAACGTCGAGGCGAGTGCCGACCCGCTCTTGATGGACGAGCTTTGCGTGCGCATCAACGCCGAGCCCAACAATGTGGATGACGACGTGCAGCTCGGCTTGGGCAAGGACCCCCGCGGGTACGGCGTGCCTCTACCTCACGTCCGTGTGCCAATTTATGTGATCCACGCCGAGCTGGACGCGCTCGTACCCCTCCAAGCAGCACAAGAGCTTGTCGCTGGCGTTCCGGTGGGCGTGCTCAAGGTCGTCCCCGGCGCCACCCACTCGTTACTTCCGTTTGATGACGACACGATGGATCATGTTTTTGGACGCGTTGGCGCCAAGGCGACCTTTCGACGCAGCTCCCTGTAATTGCATGGGACTGCGCCGTCTCGATGAGTGTCCCGACTCGTATGGAATGCTAGCGTAAATGGATCTATGTTTTGGACGTCGGTGTTTCTTTGCGCCTGGCCATCTTGGTTTGATTGGCATCTCGAGCCAGTCGAAGATCGCAACATTGCGTCATGAGGGCGTGGCCAATCAAAACCGTCGGAAAGCAGTAATTATGACCAATCCCTATCGAGGTGGCGTGTCGCAACTACATCCACCAAAGACACACAAGCCGAGATGAGTGGCGGCGTCCTCGACGGCCCCGACTACAATGGCGTCATCACGCTGCAGGACGGACGCCATGTGAGCTACGCCCAGGTCGGCGATGCCAAAGGCATTCCTGTCGTCTGCCTCCTCGGCATGCGCGGCCACCGGCACTTTATCTACCTCTTTAAGGAGCTCGCGCTCCTCTACGGCATCCGCCTCCTCTGCATCGACCGCCCAGGCTACGGCCTCTCGGACCCGATCGCCGACTCGAGCTTGCCAGCGCCGATTGCCTTTGTCTACATCCTCGAGCAAGTGCTCGCGCAGCTGCAGATCGAGCGGTTCGGGCTCATGGCGCAGTCGGCCGGCGCCATCTACGCGTTGGCGATCGCGAGCCAAAAGGCGCTCGCATCACGCCTCATCGAGCCGCTCACACTGCTCTCGCCATGGGTCGGTATCACGAATCGGTCGTGTCCGCGGTTACTCAAGATGGCGTCGTACTGCCCGACGCGGCTCATTGCCGCCGGCATGAAGCTTGTGAATGCGTCGGTCGACTTGAGCATGGCGTATGTCGATCCCAACCAGTCGGTGCGAACGCTCGGTCACGGCCTCTTGCTCGCCGACGACAGCGGACACGAGACGAACACCGAGGTACCGCTGAGCCTCTCGCCGCGGCTCCGGTTTGGTGATTTTCGCGCGCGCATGGACGCCGAGCCCCACAATGCGTACCACGACGCGCTTTTGTGTCTCGGGAAGGACCGCAACGGCTGTGGGTTTGAGCTCTCAGACGTTACTGTTCGCGTCCACGTGGTGCACGGCGAAAAGGACACGCTTGTCCCAAGGAAAGCCGCGATCGAGTTCGTCGCCGCCGTCCCGAATGCCACGCTCGACTTGGTCCCCCACGCGACGCACGCGCTTTTGATTTTTCAAGAAGAAGTCATCGCCGACATTTTTGCCTCATTTACGCCCTAATCGTCATTGGTGTGGTTTAATTAATTCCTTGAAAAGACATTGTGTTGTTGTTGTTGTTGTTGTTGTCTACTTCCTGCAGGAATGTCAGGACAGAACGATGGCGTTTTTAAAGCCAAAAAGAATACGAGTTGTCGTCGGTGGACGTTGCGAATGCTATGTACTAGGATAGAACGATGACATCTTGAAGTACTACAAAATTCGAGCTGTCGGTCGTGTCAACACAGCGTGGTGGGTAGCGACGTGGATTAGGGTTTCCATACCTCGTCGATAAGGTTATCCAAGTACGTATTACAATTGAAGGTATTAATAGTTTTACTACAGCGAATAATGAAGCACACGCGGCGAGCGCACGAGAGGTCAAGTCGTGTGCTGGACGCCGACCATGGCGCGGACCAAAATGGACTTGAAAGGGGCGTTTCGAAGTCGGGGTCGTAACGCACGGGCCGCAGTCGTTTATTGTTGCCGCAAAATTGCCGACCATGCAGCGCCATGACTCCAAGACGATGCTCAAAAAGATGGAACTCGACTACGACAGTCGCATGGAGGAGCAAGTCGACGACCTCCGCGAGAAGATGCGTCTTTTGCGTACGCTACGAGTGTGCATCCAGTCCACCAACGCACTGTGTAGAGGTCGACCGCAAGAACAACGTTGAGGCGCTCGAAGCCAACAAAAACTCCAACAAAGATCTCATCCGACAACTCAAGCAAGAAAATAAGGAGCTCCGCAAGCAGATTGCCGACATGAAGCGCGTACATTGCTCTCCTCTTGCGCCTTGCATTGCTATTGAGTCGTGCTAGGCGGAGCAAGCCGCCGGCAATGTCATTGGTGGCAACGACCTCGACGACGAGACAGCCCAGATTGCACATCACTTGACCAAGTGCCGCAAGCAGTACGACGACGTGCGGCACAAGGTCGCGGCCCAAGTCGACATTCTCGAGCAACTCAAAGTACGTGCATTCAGCGATTGTGGATAGCTTGTTCACGATATGTATGCGAGATAGGACAATGTCAAGGACCTTGAACTCGAGAGCAAGAAGCCGAGCATGGAAGACACGCCCGAGACGCGCAAGATTCGAATGCTCGAGAACCGACTGGACAAAGCCATGATCAAGTACAACGAAGCGCAGAGCATCCGCAAGACGTACGAGCAGATCGTGAAGCGGCTCAAGGAAGAGCGCATCGGCTTTGACAACCAGCTCGCGGCGATCGAGCGCGCGGCGGCGGCCAAGAACCACGACTACGATGAGCTCGTTATGCTCTCCAACGACGCGGCACACGCCAAGGAGCTCACGCTTCTCGAGCTCGAGCGCGTCCGGTCCAACTACGAAGAGGAGCGCCGATTGCGCGAGAAGGAGCTCCGCGAGAAGCAGCAAGTCGTCAAGATGAAGCTCGATATGAACGCCCGTCTCGACAAGCGCGAGAAGCTCAAGACCGACATCGTGTCGGGCGAAGCCGCGCATTTAGAAGACGAAGAAGCGGTCGTCATGCGGCAGTCGCTCGCTGTCAACAGCATTGCGCACGTCCGCATGAGCGAAGAAAAGAAGGAGCATCGGACAAAAATTGACATTTTCGAAAGCGCCTTCCGCAAAATCAAGGAAGCCACGGGCGTCACGGACGTCAACGAAGTGATTCAGAAGATTGTGAGCCAGGAAGGCACGACCGAGAACCTCATGATGCTCACGAAAGAAAACCAAGCGCGGCTCGAAGCGCTCCAAGCCGAACACGTCCATCTCAAAACGCACGTCGAAGAGCTCAAGTACAGCGGCAGTGGCGGCGGCCATCGACGCAAAATGGTCGACGACCACGAAGCCAACCTCAACATTGCAACCGCCAAGCTCGAGCGTGCACGCCTCAAGTACGAACGCGTCGCCAAGATCCTCATCAGCGTCAAGGCCGGCGTCGAGCACTTGGTCGACAAGATCGAGTCGGTGCGTTGCCCTATTGAATGGTGCAACATGCTTAGACATTGCATTAGGTGCGGGAAGACGGCAAGGCAATTCATGTCGGCGACGACACCATCGTCGAGGCCCTCCACCAGAGCGAAGTGACGCTGACCAACATCTTGACGCTCATGCACGCCGCCGCGGTGCGCGCTCAAAAGCCATTGAAAAATGAAGTCGACGAGACCGAACTGCTCCAAGCCGCCGACGACGAGCTCAGCGTTGGCCTCGCACGCCCGTACAACCAGCGCATTCCGCTGCCGGGCGACGGGCTCCTGCCCGACGATTTGGACGGCGACGACATGGCGATGGACGAAAACGACGATGCGCTGTCACGTGACCGGGTCAAGAAGGCCTCCAAGCAAGTGCTTCTCGATCAAGACAAAAAGAAGAAGCGGATACAAAAGCGCGCGTCGTTCGCTGACCTCGACGACGTTGGCGAGCTGGACACGTCCATGGGGCTCAGTGCGTCGGCCGATGGGAAGAAGCCCCTGTCGTCCCCAGGAAAGAAGAAGGGCTAGCCATCGACAACAATGGGACAGAGTGTGCAGGCATCACCACCGACTTTATCTTTCAATCTTTCAATTCCGAACTCAATATGCCACTTACATGCGTCCACGTTGAAATTAGAGTTAGCGCTGCGCCAGCACACGGTCGACACCCGCTTATAGAAACGGGTCAGGGCTTGTACGTGGCATGACCAATCAGACGACCGTACGCCTCGTCGTACGCGGCCACCGTGTGGGCCCAGGTGTACCGCGTCTCAATGGTGCGTCGCGCGCCATGGCCCAGTCGACGTCGCAACGTCGGATCATCCACCAGAAGCGCGATCGCCGAGGCCAATGCTGGCGGCGATATCTCATCGACGACCCACGCATTCTCCATGTGGCGAACGTACTCGGCGACGCCAGCGACGCCAAAGGTCACGAGTGGTAGCCCCATGGCCATGACTTCCAAGTTGGCAATGCAAAATGTTTCTTGGAGGCCGGGCTGCACGGCCATGTCCCATGTCTGGAGCTCGTGGACGAGTGCTGCCTCGTCGTCGATGCTTCCAAGAAGTGTGATCGGGTAGCGCTTGTAATACTTGGCATCGCCGCCGTCCCCAACCCAGCGAAAGGTGACGCACGAAGCAGTCATGTTGGTCTGCAGAAGGAGCTCGACGGCGCGTGCGAGGAGCCCAAGGGACTTTTCGGCAACAATGCGACCGAGATATCCCACGACGACACAGGGATTTGGACTGCGAGCACGGGAAGCAAAAATTGCATGATCGACGCCGGGCGGAATCACGGTTCGAATGCCGGCGCGCATGACTTGTGAGACACTGGGGTGGTCGACGGTGTACTGGGACGGCCCGACGAGCAGATCGACAGAGTGTGGCATGGGCATAACCCCCGAGAGTTCGAGAACGACACCTGCAGCGCCGACAGCGCGCCCCACAGCCGCCCAGACTCGATCGACGTCGCTGGCCGAGTTGGGGTAGCTAAGGACCCCGCCTTTACACGGCGCAAAGGCTTCAGCGAGCGATGCCCAGAGCGAATGGACGTACGACGGAAACGTCGTTCGATCGTCGGCTTGTCCAAAGTCGGCCAGCGCCGCCATCATTTTCTCGTGTGTGATGTCATACCGGGCAATGTCTTTGCGTAAGACCTAGATACACTAATAGCAACTAGCATATTGACTATGGACAAGGGTGCTAAAGTCGTACCATCATGGGTACATACGTCACGTTCCAGCCGTGGGCTGTAAAGACGTCTGTGGGATGCACTGGTTTGGGCTCGAGCAGGAAGACCTATCGCACCCAATTGACTCGGCGGTATACAAGAGAAGCTAACGAACGTGGAACGAGTAGTCGACGGTGGGATGCCTTCGAAGCGACGCAAGAAGACGCAGCCAAAGCCGCTTTTGCCCGTCCATTGGCGACGACGCCCCTCCGAAACAGAGCGTCCGTGTCGTAGGGCGCGCCGCCTTGGCCGCCGGCAGCGCCACCAGCGCCATCTTGGATCGTCCCGAGTCTCGGAACAGCTCGACTCGGGACGGGATGCGCTCAATGTAGAGCACAATGGGTGCGCTGATTCGTGTAAAGTTGGCGCTAAGGGCCTCGACCAACACATGATGCGACCCCAGGTAGATGTTTCCAATGACAGCTCCGGGCGCCTGCATGGCAAATGTTGTCCGCAGCTTGTGCCCTGTCAAGCGAATGTGCCCATCGGTCGTCGGGCCAGTGACAGCGATAGCGATCGGCACGTTGGGCGTCGCGACGAGGTAGTTCGGCGGCGGCCACAAAACGCGCAGCGACGTGTGGGCAGATGCTGCTGCTGCCGCGTAGAGCACCACCTACGCTCCTGGTTTCTTTCCGCATGCCTGGATCAGCTTACGCACGCTCGCGATAAGACGCATGGCCATGGCGTTCCGTGGACCGTAAGATCGCAAATCTTCATCAACTTCAAGCGCACTTTAGAGGGTCTCTTGAAATTAGTGGAGGCACAATGATGAGCGTACTTATCGCAGCCTCATCGTGCGGCGGCAGGATTTGTCGAAAATGCCGTTTTTAAGGATTTTCCACCAATGAACTGTCATCAAGCCCGTTTGTGATGACTGACGGCTTGGCACAGTGAAGACAGAGACGTTCCTCAAGGGCAACAACGACGACGCCATCGTGACTGCAGGAGGGACTTGCTTGCCCAATATATACGTATACGCTAGTGACCAACGCACCACTATCTCATACAACAACCCAGAAATGTGCGAAAAGGAATGGAAATTGTGTCAAAAGCGGTGTTCGCAAACGTTAAATGTCGGCGCTTTAAAAGGTAAAGAGCATGGTAGGCGTGTACCCGAGCTCCTCGAGCGCCGGCATGACGGCAAACTTGAGCATCGGCGGCGGGCCGCACATGAAGATCTGCGTGTGCGGGCCCGGCGCCGGCATGTGCGCGGCGAGCATCTCCTTGTTGACAAAGCCGCTCGAGAACGCCCAGTTGTCCGTAGGGCGATCGACCGTGTACCAGACCTTGACGTTCGGGTAGTTGCGCGTCATCGCGTCGAGCTCATCACGGAGCAAAATGTCGTCTTCGGTCTGGTTGGCAAACAAAATGTGAAACTCGGTCGTCTCGGTCGGGTCGCGGAGCGCGTAGCGGATGACCTGGAGCATCGGTGTGATGCCGGTGCCGCCCGCAATCATGCCAATCTTGTTCGCCTTGCGCACCTCGATGGTCGTGTCCTTGACGCGGTGCTTGAAGTGGCACTCGCCCTTGCCAACATACGTGAGCTTGCCCTTGGGGCCAGAGACCTCGATGCGGTCGCCGATCGCCATGTTGTCGAGGTACTGCGACATCTTGCCGCCGTCCGGGAACTTGGGGTGCACGTTCTTGAAGTAGACCTTGACGACGAGGTCGACGTAGCCCTTGACGTCGTCCGAGCTCACGGGCGTGTACGAGCGGAGCACGAGCTTGCCCTCGGCATCCGTGTAGCGCAGCGAGATGTGCTGGCCGACCGGAAGGCCGAGCACGTGCTCGGGCGACGGCAACGCAAGGCGGAAGCGGCGCGTGTCGGCCGAGAGCTCCTCCTTCTCGACGAGCTCGAGCATGACCGTCGCGTCCGGCTGGAGCGTCACAAGCTTGGCCTTCTGCGCCGCCTGGTACCGCTTATAGAGCACGTCGAGCACCTTGGTGAGCACGATCGTCACCATGACGAGGAGGATCGCATTGCGCGTCGCGTCGCTGCTGCCGTCGGCCATGGCAAATCCGAAAATGGCCCACTTCAACGACTTTGCCCTTTGTTTGGTATGGTCCCCCGACCCCGGCCAGTGTGTCTTTTTCGAATAAAATGTATTGGATGTTGAAACTGTAGGGCCTGGGTGGGGGACGGGTACAAACATTGGGATGATGCACTTTTTACAGGCCCAATCGGACCCGATGACGTCACGGCCCAGTAGCGACCAGTGGATACCACGACGTAGCGTCGACGTCGCGACGCCTCGACCATCGATGCTGTTTGATGGATCTGCATTCTTGGGCACTCGAGAAATAACATGCAAGGCGACGTCGGCGCATCACCGCATCAAATTTGCATACACCATGCGGGTTGCCACGGAAGATCCGTTGCTGGATTTATTTCCTTGTCAATATACCAGCGATCTACGGCGTGGGCATCAGCGGAGCAATCAACTTTACAGGTTAGTTTGCGACCACACAGCGCTATTAGTTGGCCGCAAACGCTTCTACTAGTAGTAGCTACGGGCTGTACTTTTGTCACGGGGAGGAGAACGCTCGAAAAAGACACTGCCCGAAACGACGGGGCCTTATATACGGACGATCCGTAGTCTTAAAAAGTTGGGCGTTGAAGGGTTAAGCGTCAGTGACTGCAACGGAACAAGCACAGACTGGGCATGGCGTCTATCGTGCAATCATGAAAGTCCCCCACACGTCGCAATACAATTCTAGTCGAAAGGAAGACGCACCTTTGAAAGCGGCAAATTCTTTTCGAGTGAGCACGAGACCGTATGCGAGCAGTGTTTCCAAGTGCTGCAGGGCTAGTACCAGTCGTTGCCGTGGGCCGATTGGGTTTGAGAAAAGGTAGTGTACGCTGAAGATGAACAAGCGACGCGGCGTCGATGCTCGTGTTGGACACATTCAACGTTTTGAGCTGTCGCAGCTGCGCCAAGCATTTCAAACCAGCGTCCCGCAACTCCCTATACCATTGGCAATTTCGTTCATGACAAAGTCTGGTGGTTTGGAGAGCACAACTTGTTGTGGCTCACATTGAGCTCCGTCAAGTGCGGCGCTGAGGACGCAAGCATGCCGGCACCGCGGTCCGTGAGGTAGCCGCTGCAGAGCACGAGGCGACGCAGACTCTGCAAACATGCGAGGTACTCGAGACCTCGGTCGGCGATGCTACGCGCCGAGAATCGTGTGTGCCCAAAACCCATGCACCGCGTACCTTGCACCAAAGAGGGCCAAGCTCGTGAGCTGATGAAGCGAGCCCACGGACGACAAGCTGTGGTACGTGACGCCTTCTGTGCTCAGCACCAAGCTTGTGAGGTGCTTGAGATGGGGTAGACCTCGTGCGCCCATGTCCGAGACGTCGGTGTGCGCCACGTGGAGCTCTTCGAGGGACGTCAAGTGCTCGCAGAGGACTTGAAAAGTCGCATCGTTGAGCTTGGTGCGCGCGGCCTTGAAGTACCGCAGGCGAGAGAGCGATCGCAGGCATCGGAATGAACTACACCGATTTTGAATGAGTGCGTTGGTCATTGGCTCTGAGCGCGGACGTAGCAGTTGCCTGGCTTTGCGAGACATCGAGGGATGTGAGCGTCTCCAGCGACGCGGTGACCTACGCAAGACAGCTGAGGGTAAGAGGGTAGGAGCCATGCAAACCGCACCGCCAACCCCGTATCGTTCACGCCCGAGGTGGACAAGTCGAGGAATGTCAAGCTAGCCCACGCGCGGTGGGGACTCTGAACAAGGCGACACTGACTAGCTTCAAACGAAACGAGCTCTGAAAGCGAGTCGAGTAGATTGACGCCGGCTTGGTCGACAGCGCGACAGCCTGAGAGCACCAAGTGCTGTAGCTGATGCGCATGGACAGCAAGCATGGCTAAGGCGCCGTTTCTAGTTTCAAGCTCAGGCTAAGTGAACCGACGATTTATTGACGAGCAAGAGTACGTGATGTTGCACAGCCCAAGGTTTAGGGAAAGGAGCGAAGCCAGGCCTGTCACGACCGCAAGCACGCCTCTGTCCGAGATACCAGAGCACTGACTCAAGTTGAGTCGTCGTAGACTCGGTGGCAAAGCAAACAAACCTGTATCGGAGATCGAGGGGCATTGGGACTAATCACGATGAATGCCCGAGAGAGCGGGGTATCCATTTCAATTACCAGGTCCAAGTCGGTCAGTTGCGTGCACGACAAGAGGTGCCCGAGTGATTCGTTGCGCAAGAGAGCACATCCAGCGAGATGCAGCACAGACAAGTGCGTCGCATTGGAGAGTGGGTGCAGTGCCAACGGTGACATGTTCTTGCAGTGGCTCAGCTTGGCGACGCGGAGCGCAGCGAGCGGCTCGCGGCCCAGCGTCTCGACGCCAGTGCAGCGCGTCAAGTCGATGTGCATCAGCGACGCTGTAATAGAAGGCGCAAGAGCTTGCAGCCAGCCCGTGTCGACGTCAGCGCAATCGGTGAGGTCGACGCGCGTGCCCAACGGGAGCGACTCGCCAAGCCGTGCAAACAAGTCGGCCGTCAGGGCTTCGTGCGCCACGAGCCGACGCAGGAGCGCGCCAAAGAGCTCTGGCGGTAGTACCGCAGTATCCACTGAGGCTGGCGCGGAGGCCACCTCGATCGCGAGGCGGTCCAAGCAGAGCTCAACCAGTGTGGACGACCCCAACGGAAGCCGTCGGCGGTGCTGTGGCTGACTAGGATTCTTGGTGCGGCAGTGTTTGGGCGCGCGCACATCGTGGGACTCGACGACCGACTCGGTCGAGCTGCAGACAATGCCCATGCGCGAGAGTGTCGAGAACGACAAGTGTAGAGGACGACGACTCGCGCCGTTTCCAGTTTTGTTCTTCGACATTGCACTTTCTACGCGAATCTAAACGCACGCCACTCAACGCGCCACGTCGCATGCGACAACAACTTTACCGTCCCCATGGCCGCAATCTCCATGCGGTCGAGTGCCCGTCGGTGCCATAAAATGTTTAGTGCTCCCTTCACACCATATCCGATAGTGTCGTTGGTTCTTGGACGTCATGAGCATCCAAATTGGCCATCGAGCGAAAGTTGGGTGGAAATAGCCCATCTGGTGCCAGTCCCATTCGCTTGTCATCATTGGCAACGATGGCGGGTCCCGGGCGCACCAAGTTCATTATGATGGTGTCGTACCACGGCACAGCCTTTGTGGGCTGGCAGCGACAAGTGCGAATACTTCTTCTTGCGCTCTGGACAGGCTCATATGATGTCGTAGGCAGCGTCCGCGACGGGCGGCAAGCTCATGCTAAGCGTCCAGGACGTTATTGAGGACGCGGTCTCGACGATCTATCGTCCGCAAGGCGACCGCATCAACGTCACCTCTGTGAGCCGGACCGACTCGGGCACGCACGCTCTCCAGGTAGAGTACGCTCGTCCCAACACTTGAGTTGAATCGATCGTGGCTAGCAATATTGCACGTTCGTTCTGGACGAGTCGCCGGCGCACGACCCTGCCGCCATGCTGCGCGAGATCAACGCCTCGTACGACCAACTTTGATAGTGACATGGAATTGATCATCATTATTTAGACTTCCCGAAGCGGTGCTGGCGCAGACGCTGGCCATCGTGCCACCGAGTACGTTCAAGCACCGCACCAAGTCCAAGTTGAAGAAGTACGTCTACTACATCCAGCAAGGCAAGCGACCTGTCCACGAATCGTCGCCGTACTCGTGGTTCATCGGAAAGCGTCTCGACTTGCCCAAGCTGCGCGACGCCTTGAGGTTGGTGTTATCGCACGCTGACGTTGTCGCCTCAGATTTGAGTAGCCTCATTACGGGCACGCATGATTTCCGCACGTTTTCCATGGGGCTTCAGAAGGACCATTTTGTCGATATGAACACGCTCCGGACCATTGTCGAGTGCAAGGTCGTGCCGCGTCGGTACACAATCGTTTTTTGGTATTTGAGAAGACCTACCCCTTGACTAGACATGTCGACTTTTCGCTCGACTTGACGCGATCAGGCACGGGCCCCATATTGCCACAGGACCCCGACTCTCTCGACGAGAATTTCGTCGTGTGCATCGAGATTACAGGCAACGGCTTTCTTCGGCACATGGTGCGGCGCATCGTTGGCACCTTGCGCAGTGTCGGCGAAGGGCGCGCCGGTCCGGAGCTGATGACGCAAGTTCTTGACGGCCAGATCGAGCCAGGTCCGTCCGTGCCGTCGCGTGGCCTTTGGCTCCACCGCAGCTGGATGACCCAAGCCGAGTACGAGGCTGAAAAGGCGCTGTAACGTGGAACGCATTGTTCGCTGCTCTAATTGTCTCTTGTTAAACTTCCCAGGGTCCGAACGACGCCAGGTTGGCGTCAATGCGAGCGACTACGTCGTCGCCAAAGGACTCGATGCCGTGGTCGTCCATTTGCTTGAGCTCCTTCGTGGTCAAAATGACAATGTTGCCCGGCGAGAGAGGCTGGTCCTTGCGCCACCGCGTCATGTACGTGCGGTCGACGCCGCCGCAGCGAATGCCGCTCACGGAGCTGCGGGCCTTCCACACTTCTTGGTACAGAAAGTCCATATCATCCTACTCGATCCATGAGACATGTGTGTCAACAATATTGTCGTGTACCTTGTCGACGGCAATCTTTTGGGAAAACCCGAGGTTCTTCTCACGCTGTTGAAGCTGCTGGTAAAACTTGTTGCGTTGCTCGCGACCGAGCTTGGGCATGTTTTCGGGACTAGACAGAACAAATCAGAAGCGAGAGGACAATAGGGAGTGTACTTGATGGGAAGCCCGGCCATGTCGGTCAAGACGAAAGCCGCCATCGACTGGCCAAACATCGCCGGCATCGTGCCAAGCACCGGGATGACGCGGATGCGCATGTTCTCGACGTTGCCAAACGCACCGGGGTCCGCGGCCTGCTCGGCATCGAGCGGCAAGAGCTTCGCAATCGTCTTTTCGCTCGAGTAGACCGTCGTGACGGTCGACGCGTCGATACCCTTCTTCTTGAGAAAGTAGCGAATCTTGGACGCCAACGGATCGCCTAGTCGTTATTTCAAGCACAATGTGTCAGCAACGCCAAATACGTACGCACAGCGTCCTGCAGCGAGCCAATGTGAATGCGCGTCGGGTCAGCCTTGCCGCCGGCGCCGGTCGCCGTGATCACCTTGAGGCCCTTCGTGCTCGCCGCGACCAAAAGAGCAGTCTTGGTCGTCACGTCATCAATGCAATCCAAGACGTACGTCGGGTTGCCTGCATAGGTTATTCGTTGTGAGCAAATATACATGCAAGTGCGACAAAGACATCGTACCCGCGAGCAGCTCGTCGGCGACGTCGGCCTCAAACATGAGAGGCACCGCCTCGACCTCGCATTGCGGCACGATTTCGTGCAAGTGCTTTTTGAGCACAGCAGCCTTGGACAAGCCAACGTCTGCGCGCGTCGCGACAGCGTGTCGGTTGAGCGACGAGAGTGTCACGTTGTCGAAGTCGATGAGGCGGAGCTTCTTGACGCCGGACCGCGCGAGCATGTGAGCAGCGTGCGACCCGACGCCGCCAAGACCGATCACAATCACAAAGGCATCTTGAATCTTGGCAAAGCCTTCGTCGCCAAAGAACGAATTGATGCGCGAGAATTGCTCGTTGGTCAAGACCTGGCCTGACGACGACGACGGGGCGGTCGCCGGGAGGTCGCGGGCCGACGGCTTGGTCGCTGGTGGCGATGGCGATTGCAGAAAGCGTTGGGCCGCAATGGCAGAGATCGCGCCGAGGGCGAAGAGCGCAACCGGCACTACGAGCTTCATGATGTGGATGACAACGAGAAGACCACGAATGACCACGCGCTATTCAATGGTGTCCTTTCGCGTATTCGGATTGGCTGATGGGGTAGAGCACGACCAATCAGCATACGATTAGTACACCTAGGTTCATGGTCAGCTCGACGGTGCAAGGTATTCCTTAGGTCGCGCCATTGTTTTTAGAAACCATCACCACCACCATCAGCATTTTAATTATATAATACATGTACAGTCGAATAATTCGCGGCCTCGATCGTTGGCTTTCGATATGGCCACTCATGTACTAGTACCCTTGCTTTCGACCAGCAAGAGCCTGTACCGAGGTGACAGCTAAAAATCACGTTGGAAGTCTCAGCCAAGAGTTAACAATCAGTTTATTGACCCTTGCCAAAACTATTCGATATGTCTTTAAAATATTTCACGCACTGGATAGGAAAAAGTATGGTCTTACCCGGACTTGAACCGGGGACCTTCTCCACGTCAAGGAGACGTGATAACCGCTACACTATAAGACCTTGTATACATTGACCCACGAGAGTCACAAAATATAGAGTTGTGGTAGAGTAGTAATGATAAATCCGCTTATCTCCACTGTTTTTTGTTATCATTGACGCACTAAATCGTAATATGCACCGCAAGGGCAAGAGGGTTTTTAGCGCTTGCTTTTCATTGAGGTCCCTGCATGGGAGGTCGATCTACCTACAAGAGTGGGCTCTCCGTCTTGATACCTAATCGATGGTTTTTGCATGTTGGACGAAGTCGAACCTGTGTCAAATGATTTATATAAGTTGTCACAGTCGATGTGTGCCTAAGGATACGAGCCTCTTGCTTTAGGCTTCTGGTGCGCGCGGATTGGACAAAAGTCCATCCAAATTCCAACGGAAAGATGGCGGCAATGCGATCGCGCATGCGGAAGGAGCTCGAGATGCTCGAGACGGACCCGCCCCATGGTACTACCCCGACATGCGACGGAAGACCATGCTACCTCCATGCGCAGGATGATGCGCTCATGGCTGCATGCTAGGCATCTGCGCCTGGTCGGTAGACGACAAGCTCGACGACCTTCAAGCCCGTACGAGGGTCCTGATGGCAGGACACATCCGATACCTTCTTCGATGTAGAGATCCAAGGACCGGAAGGAACGCCGTATGAGAATGGCGTCTTCCTCCTCGAGAT
The DNA here is from genome assembly GCF_000281045.1 of Saprolegnia diclina VS20. Taxonomy (NCBI): domain Eukaryota; phylum Oomycota; class Saprolegniomycetes; order Saprolegniales; family Saprolegniaceae; genus Saprolegnia; species Saprolegnia diclina. Next base: position 268,906 of record NW_008246073.1, read on the forward strand.
CAAGGTCCCGGAGCGGTGCGCCACGTACTGCGCGACCATCGGCAAGTTAGGGCAAACTGTGTAGCTACCCGTTCGAGCCGCCCAAGGTCCATTTTACGACGCCGATTTTCCACCCCAATATCGACAATGGCGGCCGCATTTGCTTGGACACGCTCAAGATGCAGCCCAAGGTAGAACTAGCGGACAACTCGCAGGAACATGATGGTCTCTAGGGCTCGTGGATGCCCTCGGTGAACCTCTCGACGCTTTTGACAACGATCCGCCTCTTGATGGCCGAGCCCAACCCGGACGATGGCTTGATGCCCGAGATCGTAGGCTTACACGATGCTGTTTACTACTGACGGCGAGTTGCATGTTCTAGACGGATCTCTTCAAGCAAAACCATGAACTCTTTGTGACCAAGGCCAAGGAAATGACGGCGCAGCATGCGACAGCGCAGTTCGTGGTCAAGCCCGCAGCCACCGCCAAAGTCGCAGATGACGCCAGCGCATCGTCCGACTCGGAGAGCAATAGCGAGGCCAATGTAAGCAGCAGCGACGACGACGACGAAGACGAGGCCGACGAAGAAGACGAGGATGAAGAGAAACAGCCGTACAAGCGAGCGCGCTTGTACGACTAGGGTAGTCTACGTTCCTATGTACACGAATAATCCAGCGCCTCTAGTCGTGGGGCAAATGCTGCAAATGTGGCATTGTCGTTCGCAGCGCGTCTTTGGACTGCGAGCTTTCGTCGCTTGCGTCGACATGGTGGAAGCCGTGGCTCGAGTGTCGGACCGACTTCTCGAGCTGCGCGCTGCTGGGTGCGATCGCTTGCAGATGCTGCTTTCGACACACCATCGCATCGGGCTCCTACACGTACGCTCTCGGCGCACATATCTTGCCACACGGCAATACCTTGTCCTTGACGGGCGATGGCGCCGAGAGCTTCTCGAGCTTGTACTTGGGGGGCGAAAGCTGCGGGTCAAACTAGGCGGCTTCGTCGATCCGGAGACATGGTGGCGCGACGCACCTGCTGCAAGCGGTCGACCGTCCCCGCGCCTTGCTTGGGCTTGTACCCGAGCGGCTCCAGTTGAAGAGGTATCGCGCTCATGCTCAACATCTTTTTGTGGCTCGTTATCGACGGCAGCTCCATGGACGCATGCATCCCCAAAGCGAACTGTCATCCACTGTGCTAACAATAGGCACAGCGGTTTCGAGCCCGTCACATGCGGCGTTGCGATGACGCGCCCTTGTCCACAGATTGACCCTCGTGGAGCAACGCGCCTCTCGCCTGGACGTGTGACTTACCCGTCTCTTTATGGATCCATCGAGTCTTTTGGTCGCATTCAGTGAGCTAAAACGACGAGGTGGCTCGGGAAATGCGTGTTCTGTTCCATGCACCAAGGCTTTGCATGCAGTGTACCTCTTCGACGCAAACCAGCCAGAGACTTCAGCATCTCAAGGTGTCGCTTGACCGAGATAGCACAAGAGCACTCAACGCTCGACCCTGCTAGGGTCTAAGGCAAGCGGCAGGAGAGATTTGAGCCGTCACTGCGTCGGTCTGCTGCATTGGACGGCACATTTTTGCTGCTGGCCTAAATCCTTCATTGCTTATCTAGTCTACTAGTACTCCACTACTACAAATACAGGTCATCGTAAATGTTCTCTCTAGTATGCGGCGGCGGATACGGTCGTCGGCGCTTTGAACGTCTTGAAGAGCTTGTCCCAGAGACTGAAGCGCTTGGCAAAGTTGTAGTTGGGGTGCGTATGGTGCAGATCGTGGTCGTGCACGCGGAGGCAAATACTTGACGACGACAAGAGCGGCATCTGCGGAAACGAAAAGCCTTTGATGTCGAGCCCCGAGTGGCCCGCGATCTCGACGTACGTCTTGTATGCGAGCACGAGCTGGAGCTGCGTCGGCGAGACGCTCGGGCCCAAGAGAAATGCGAGCGTCATGGGCAAAACGTTGGTCAAGACCAAGTCGACGCCGTCTTGCTCGTACGTCGAGAGCGGTGTCGGGTGCAAGTGCAAGTGGTGGCGCTTGTGCACGTGCTTGTACAAGCTCGGCACGATGTGGCAGATGTAGTGGGCGGCATAATGAAACAAGTCGAAAATGACTTCGAGCACGAGCGACTTGGGAATAAAGTACACGTACGCCTCGAGGTAGCTCCAGTAGTCTGCGTCGCTCGATGGATTGAAGTAGATGCCAATCGACGCCGAGACCACTTCGGTGGGCACGACAATGCAAAAGATGCGCGCGAGGATGACCATGTTTTGAGCTGACGACGGCGCCGACCGCTTCTCGCCGTGGATGACGTCCTTGAACGACGAGATCCACTGGAACCAGGCGAGGACGCCAAAGATGCGCACAACGACGCCGAGGTACCGGAGGCCGAGCACCGAGAGCAGCGACGTCTCTGTGGCCTGCGCTGCGAGCCAGTACGTGGCGGCCGCGATCGTGCAGATGAAGCTGTTGATGACCACGTAGAACTTGATCTTGCGCAGGAGCCAGGCCATGTTGGCCCACTGCATGCACGTCGGAAGAGGCAGCATCGGGCGAGTAGTAGCGGTGGCGGCCGGCGACAGGTGGCGGCGATCTCGACGCTTCAGTTGTGCGCCAGAAGCATCCAAGTACCGAGTGGCGTGTCCGTGGGACGTTGAACGGACCAATCAGCAGCAACGTTCGAATATACCCAATGAATGATCAGGATGTGACACGATCGCGCCAATCAAAGCGACTGCAGCGGGATGACGCGCATGGGACGGCCGGACCGCTGCTTACGGAAGCTCCCGCCTCCAGCATGACATCACTTGCCGCCGATGATGCAAGGGCGCGCGCAGCCGTCGACACCCGCATCATTCATACAGGTATGCGATGACTACGATAGTAAACTACAATAGAGTAAGCTTTACGTGCTCCATCGATAACCTTGGACGCTGCTGACGTTACCGGCCATCCATGCACTGGCCAACTCTACTCCACGCGGCCGTGGCCATGCAGCCAGCCTACTTGCATCATGATCGTCCTTCTGATACGCCGCTTGCACCAGCCATTTGATCGTCGAAGCGAGCTTGTATTGCATGCTTAAAGGTGCATAGTCGAGGATGAAATACATTGGCGTGCGACGTCAACAACGTGGTCACAGCAAATGAAATGGCAGCGAATGGGCTACACGATGGCGACGGCGTCGGGCGACCCAAGCGCATCTAGACCGCTTCGAGGGCCCCGTAGTTCTTGGCCGACGCGTGTTGCTGCGCCATCGGCGTTTTTTTTTGGGCGTCTTCACTCGGTGGTTGCCAGCGCGCAATGACGTCGGGCGTGATCATCGTGACAAAGCACCCAATGCAAAAGACGGAAATGACATGGCCGCAGAGCAGTGGCGGCGCCGTGCAGAGGAAAACGCGGAACGAACTCCAGTCCGTGCCCGGAATAAAGTCGGCCCACATGACGTAGAGCGTGTAGAGCGGGAGGCACACGCGTGCAAAGAACCACGCAATGTACGCGACATAGAAGAGGCCAATGTATACCGCCGTCTCCTTGTACCCGAGAAGGTCGAGGATCGTCGCGAGGTTCATGGGCGGAATGCAAATCTCGACGAGGAGATACATGCTCAAAAGGTATGTGTTCATCGTGCACCCGCCGTAAAAGTTGTAGAGCACATACGGGATCCTACGCCGATAACATGAGACGGGCTATCTACAGAAGGACGTACATGGCAATGATGTGGTGGGCAACAAACACTTTGTAGTGCTCAATCTTCCACGCGTACACGACGTACAAGTCGAAGAGAAAGTACGCGATCGCTACAGGTTCTCATATGAGCACCAGGATCAATAAGAAGAAGCTAAGACGTACAAAACGAAAAGAGACCGATCGCGAGGTCGAGGCTGTGGATCGGCATCAAGTGTGCGTCCCATTCCTGCTGGCTAAAGCTGTAGAGGAGACCGGCGCAAATGACGGTCGAGTGGATCGTCGAGTTGATCCTAGCACGCCCGTCGTGAGCGACAATATACAAAAATCTTTGGACGCGCGTACCGAGAGCACCATTCGCCCTTCTGGACCTCGGAAAAGGCGCGGAAGACGGCCAAGTACTTGTTGGAGAGGTAGTATGAGCCATAAAAGACTGCGACAAAGCCCACGACGCAGAGGCTCAGGACGCCGTACGTGAGGAAGACGACGCCCGCCATTCGTCGTCTTTTCGCCAAATTCGAACTGCAATTTGACAGCAGCTGTGTGGTATATTACGAAGGGGCAGGCTTCAAGAATCGAGTTTGAGAGGTTTTGAAGAACGGCAACGTCAGCGACGCGAGCATCGGACGCCGATGACGTCGTGCCACTGGTCCAGCGCATACATACTAGTAATTGGTAGCTGGTGAATAGCATAGCCTCGGGCGATGGCAGAGATATGAGGTAGGACACCAAGTCCTTCTCAAAGGCCGATAGCGTTGGCAAGGACGAGGCGACCCAAGCATATGTGCCATGATTACGGTATGGCGCCAATCACAGGGCGCCAAGTGGCAGCTCAAGGCGTCTCGTCAACTGTAGACACACAAGTGACAACGCCAAGCGACCATGCAGCTATCATGTAAGTTGCCCAGACCACCGGGGGGCGAGCGCCGAGCTTGGTGCTGGGCACGGACGAACACGCCCCTCGATGCAAGCGCGCCATGGCGAAGCACTGGCCGCAAAGACACAAGACACGTAGTACAATGCGCTCGGCGCATGCGTGTTGAGAAGACATTCGCACCGCAAGCTCTAGTCGGTCGAGCTGCTAGCGAGGAGCTTGTGCTTTAAAGGCGCAGCTTGGCCATGTCCAAGCTCAACGAGGAGAGCTTCCACAAGACGATGCGGCCGTCGAGACCTACAGCAACACACGTTTCATACGCGAGGCTCGTCGAGACGGATACGTTGTACCGGACGACGTCAGCTCGGTGATCGAGCCGTTGCTCGACCGAGCAAACGGCTGCAGGCACGTGACTGTGGCTTCGTGCTTCCTACACAGAGTGCTCGAGTTTGGCGAAAAATGAAGGTGATTGCGTACGTCCAGAGCGCGCCCTTGTCGCCCGACGTTGCGTCCGCCGACTGGCCGCGGGACACCTTGCTTTCCCACTGCTGCCGCACTAGCGCATCATGCATCCTCAGATCTGCCATGCCTCATAAGCATCGGCGTACTGCTGTTGAAGCCACCGCCGCCGAGCGCGGCCTTGGCAGGCGTCGCCGACTTTTTGTCGAGAAACTCCGAGAACGACCAGTACCCGTTGCGGTCCATCGTGAAGAGCAGCAAGTTGAAATCGTAGCCGCAGCCAACGACCGCATCGTTCGAGAGGAAGAGCAGACGCGTGAGCGGGAGATGGGGAAAGCGAATCGACTAAAGCAACGGCAATAAGACGGAATAAGAGGTAAGACAAGCAGTGATGTCGTACCTGTAGCGTCGGGACCTCGCCGGGCTGGCCGAAATGCACGAAGTGGATCGACGACCCGTGGCCCGCAAACGCGAGGCGGTCGCCGTGCGTCGACCACGCCGCCGCGTTGACCCACGCGTTGGCATTGTCGAATTCTGCCATGGGCTCGCCAAAGGGCGCCATGGCCGGGAACGGGCCGGCGTCCGGCGCGGCGTCGACGTCGGCGATGTACGCCCCAAAGACACGGCACTTCATGTCCGTACTCGCCGTCACGAGGAGCTGGCTGTTGGGGTGCCAGTCCAAGTCGACGACGCTAGCATATACATAAGCACCCAGCATGCAATAAAGCTAAGACGATCGTACGTCGACTTGTGCTTCTTGATCATCTTGGAAATCCACCAGTTGTCGAGCGCTTGGTAGTAGCACACGGACACGCACTTGGCACCACTCCCGACGGCAAACTTCTTACCTGCGCATTGGACGCATGGGCGACGCAGATATATGAGGCGCGAGACGTACCATCGGGACTCCACTTGACGTTGATGGCCGCGCGCGTGATGCGCAAGACGACCAGCGACGGCTTCCACTTGCGCTCGGACGGGTTGTAAGTCCACACAAAGGCCGACCGGTCGTGCGAGCACGAGACAATCATGTCGTGGACCGGCGACCAGTCGAGGCCGCTCACGACCATGTCGTGCTACGGTGGCGTGAGGCTGGATGCAGGAGGCGGGCCATGTCTACCTCGGTGAGGATGGCTTCCTTGCGCCACTGGGCCACGTCGGGCGCATGGCAGTTGGAGTAGATCCAGATCTCATTCGTGTTGGGGCAGATGGCCACCTTGGACTTGTCATGGTTCCATGCATGGCACGTGATCGCCTCGGCAAGATGCCACACGCTCATGCTTCGCCTTCGTCGATATCCAAAATGCTGACTCTGGCATCCGGACGACTCCAGCCCCAGTTCGCTTCTTTCGGTAGGCTATGACCCTATTTAGATACAACCAGGCCTGTTTCAGGCCTTTTCAGGACTCTCAATCGGGCATCCAACCCTAGAAGCAGGTCGCAACCGACGTCGCTTCGGGTGTGTTTTCGGATATATCCGAATCCAAGCATCGACTAAACGACTAACCATGCCTCAGCCAAGGCTGCAACGAACGTAATCATTTGAAAAAGATCGTCAGCGGCGCGCTCCCACGGCTACCGCAAGGGGACTCCGACGAGGCAGCTTGCAGCGACCGCTTGCACGACAATATAAGGTTTTGCAGAAAGGATCTAGTTAGTAGAACGTCGAATTCGGTCATAGTCGAAACGGGCGGTGGTTTCCGACGCGTCGAGCAGTCGGGGATGAGCAAGAACGGGCAGCGGGTCGCAGACCTCGTGCGCGGCTCGCCCGAGAACATGGCCTGCGCCGACTGCGGCGTCACCTTGACGACGGCCTCCGATGCGACGTGGGCCGCGCTTACCTTTGGCGCGTTCGTGTGTCTCCAGTGCGCTGGCGCCCATCGGCAGCTCGGTGTCAACATCTCGCGCGTCAAGTCCGTGCACATGGACAGCTGGACCGACGACGAAGTCAAGCGAATGCTTGGCAACCGCGCGGTCAACGCGGTCTACGAGAAGCACCTGCGCCCGGACGCCAAGGCGACGACGCGCCGCGCGCTCCAGTGCAATGCCATGAGCCGCGACGACTTTGTGCGCCTCAAGTACGAGGCGCGTACCTTTACGACCGACGCCGGCCGGGCGTTTCAAGGTCCTACGTCCGAGAAGACTGAGCGGCGCGGTGCTACGACCAGCGGCTCGATCGTCGAAGTGTCCAAGCGCTTTGTCAACTACTTTGTCGTCGTCGGACGCGGCCAGGCCGTCCTCGGCAAGCCGCTGGGTACGCCTCCTATTCCATAGTACTACGTTCATATCCATAGCCTATGTAATTGTGTTTAGGCGAGAATGCGAGCCCGAGCGACGTCCAGTTTGTCCCGACAATCCTCGACAGCTTCCCGGATGCGCACGCCGATGCGCCGTTGCCGAGCCACATTTCGCAGGTCGTCCTACACACCTATCTGGCACAAGGAATCGAAACCACCATTCTAGTTTGCGTTTCCAGAAGGTCTGGCGCTCAGCCCAACCCACATCACCCCCACGTTCTTTACATTTGTGTTAACCAACGTGAGCGGTGCCAAGGTCCGCTGTGCACTGGCACACGTATACGCTCACAAAGCAACGCTTAGCTTTATGCATGCGCACTCAAGTTTGTCGAGGAGCTCTCACCGCTTGAAGTGGTGCGTCCTCGTGTCCTTTGCATCGATCCAAGTCGACGCGATGCCATAGCTCACCTTGTTTGCGCCGCCGCCCGGCAGCGAAAAGTCCAAGGCGCCCGTCATTCCAAAGTGGGCGCAAGACCTCTCGTCCGGGTCGGCGTCGACCACGTCCGTCTACTGCCCCAAGTGCCTCTTACTAATCTCGCACCACCCGCTCTTCTCGAGCTACCGCCTTTTCCTGCAGCAGGTCGATGCGTCGCTGCCCCCATAGTACTCAACTGGGTTTAGATCTATCGACTCTCGCTCTCGACGGCGCCGATGCCAATCGAGCGCTACATTGCCAACTTTGTGAGCGAGGTGCCCATGCCACCGCGGGTTCGAACCCCTTGCAGTGTGTAGTTTTACGAGACAGCGCATATTAGGGCCGCATTCAGGTCCAGCTCACGCTGCCCGAGCGCACGATCTACATTGCCCGGCCGCCAAAAAACCAACTGCCGCTCGCCGACGTACGCCGACTCTTAACGCGTTAGGAGTGTGCACCACATGACGCACATAGTTTTCTCTTCGGTCGCTCTTCCAAGTGCTCGATATGAACAACGTGTTGACGGTCGTGGCGTGTCTCTTGCTCGAGCAAAAAGTTGATACCTTGATACATTTCAATGGCTCACATTAGCGTAGGTGGCGCTCTGCTCCAAGCACCTTGCGCTACTGACGCCGATCGCCGAGACCCTTTTGACGCTGCTCTTCCCGCTGGCGTGGCAAGGCGCGTACATCCCCGTGCTCCCGTCGTCGCTCCTCGACGTGATTGACGTAGACACTATGTCCATTCTGCATGGCTCTGAAGAGTGCTCGTACAGGCGCCCGTGCCGTTCCTTGTCGGCGTGCACTCCAAGTACCTCGCGACAGCCAGTCGCTCGACCGACGTCTTTTTCATCGACTTGGACCACAATCGGTATCTTGCGTGTGCACTTGCCACGTCACGGGCGGTCATTTCCTTAGGATCATTCCGCCGCGCAATGAAGACGGCATTGTACGTTCCTTGGTCCCATGATCAGGAAGAAGCGACTTCTTGGGCTAGGAAACTGTGCTGCCCAAGATGCCGGAGCGTGCTGCAACAAAACTCAAAGTCAAACTCCAAAACTGCGCCAACGTGTTTGATCCATTTGCACCCGAGATTGCCAAGGCCGACTGGGTAACACCGTGCTTTCTCGAGACGACCGATGCAATGCTGGAGCTGTAGGCGTTCGGCGGCGACGAATACCTCGAGCCCATCACAGATTTCGCCTCGTCAGGCATGACGCTGCCCATGCCATCCGCGCCAAGTGACGTCGTCGCTAGCCGCAAGGGCAGTCTTGGCGACAAGCGCACGCTCTCGGCTGTGTCGGCGGCGTCCCTCACTGCGTCGTCGTCCCTCTCGCAGTACAGCAGCCTTCACTTTAGCTCGTTCAAGCTTCTCTCGCACACGAGCTCGTCGGCGTCGATGCTCGAGCGTGATCGGTCATTGTCGTCGTCGGGTGCCGACGGTCTCGTGCTGCCACCGACGCCGTCGCCCGGTGCTGGGTTTGTGCCCGACCAAGTCCGACAGTCGTTCTTGCGCTTCTTCATTTCCATGCTCAAGCGCTATGCGTCCTACTTGGTGCGACACTCGCTCGCTTCCAGTTCATTGAAGGTCCTTGGTGGCTAGAACAATGACAGCAGCAAGACCAACACGGCGCCCATCTTTGATGCCGCCGGCTTCTTGCGCGACAATAGCGACGCCGCGTCCCGGCCGTTCCTGAGCGTCATGATCGAGTCCCAGGCACATGCTTCTAGCGTCCACACCCATGTTCACGAGCTACTTAGATGTTTCAGCGCTTCTGCGAGGACCGACTCTTCAACCCGACGCTGCCCGAGGTTGTTTTTTTCGACCAAGCTATCAACCAAAAGGTTCCGTGTCTCTATCCAGTGGATAGATAGATAGTGACCTTTTGGATAGTTGAACCGGTCCTTGTCGCTTGGGAAGAAGAAGCACGACGTGAGCTTTCTCGAAGACAAGACGGACGTCATCCGGGAGACGTTCGTGGCGCCGTCGCCGTCGACGCTCGGCCTCCCCGACAATGGCGCCGTGTACCACGTACGGCTTTGTATCAATGTATCAATGGACTTACCGTTCTTTCTGCATCCCTAGTACAAGGCCTTTCCACGGCTCAAAAAGTACAGACACATTCTTATAAGGCCTTCCGAGAGGGCACTCCCAACTCGGTTTAGACACCTCTTTGGGACGATCCGCAAGCCGCGCGAGCTCTACGCTGCCCGAGAGCAGCAGCGCTTTGTCGCGCCCGTCGACGTGCACCAGCAAATCTACCGGCTCAGCACGTACGCACTGCCGTCGTCTCCGAGCTAGCCGCAATGCGACCCGTTAGGTGCGTCAAGGACACGGCAGCCACGTGGGATGCGACGCGCCGCCTCGTCACGCGCGTGCGTTTCGCTGAATGATTCTTGGCGGTGATGCATCGGCATGTAGTTGCAAGCGTTCTACCGGTCGTATCGCCAGCGCAGTGCGTACTTGCGCATGCGCCGCGCCGTACTCTGCATCCAGCGGCACCTCGCCGCACGGCTCAAGGTGCGTCGACCCCGTTGTTGGCTGCCGCGAGTCGTATCGATGTAGCGCCAACAACTCCAAGCCAGCTATCGTCGCCTGCGCGCGGCCATTACGTGTCTTCAGGTACCAATTGCAGAGAAATGGAAGTGCAAACGGTGGTGGCGTAGGGCCGCTTTCGCATGGTCGCTCAGCGCGCTGCGTACCAGCGGCAGCGACAAGCATTGTTGCGCCTGCAGGTGCGCGATCTCGCGTCGGATCGCCCTCAACGCGCGGGATGTAGGCGTTTGGAAAGCAAGTGGTGTACACGCGGCGGCTGCAGCGGCTGCGCCATGGCATCTTGCGGCTCCAGGTACATGGTCTTTTGCACTCGAAACGACCACCAACGCCGTCGTAGGCACGATTCCGAGGCCAGCAGCAGGCCCGCGTCTTTGGTCGCATTCGCGCCGACGTGGTTCGCCTGCAAAGCGTCTTTCGCGGCGTGCTGACGCGCATGGCGTCACTCCAGTACGTCCTACATCAATCGAAAGCGCGTTTCTAGCGCTTGTAGGTGGCGCCAAGAGCTACTGAGCACGTACCGCGACACGATCTTTGAGTTGTGGCAAAAAGCATGCGTGCCACTGCTGTACCGGTCCAAATTCTGGATCATTTACGACAAACCCGACTTTTTGTCGCTGGGCGTACGCGATTAGAGGACCCGATTCGAGTGCGATGTGTACGTAGGTGCATTTGGAAGAGATGGGGCGCCTCCATGCGATCTTGACGGCGATCGACGGTCACGAGCGGCTGCACCCGACCGTCGTGCCCACGGGCCCTGTCGCCAAGACCCTCAAGACGTTGTGGACGCCGGTGCTCCGCGTCCACCGGCGTGCAGCGCGTGCCCGGCGCCAGCATCTCTTGAAGTCGTCGCACTCGAGCTTTGACATTGTACGTGGCTTGCTGCGGTTTGACGCTGCGGCAACACGAAGGGGTAGGCCTTTGTGCGCCTCGAAGAAGAGATGCTCGAGCTGTACGAGCAACTCAAGTACCACACGACAGACGCACTGCTGCACGCGTTCTACGCGGATTTTGACATTTGCTCGACGAGCAAGCTCAAGAAGCGCTCGGTGCGACGTCATTTAACCCCAAGCGCGGGTGTCAGTATGGTGCATCTAGCTCGTTCAACTGCTCTGGACATCACGGACGACCGCGACGCACAGTGCCAACGTCAGTTCTTTGCCAGGTGAGCAACGCTAAGGCAGTTGGTACGTGTAGGTGGTGCTTACGATCGGCAGTGGCGGCGCCGTGCGCGCACCCGGCGGCATCAACGCGATCGAGACCAAGCGCCACGTACCGAGCTCAACTGTCCTGGCGGCATGTTGACACATTGATACATATGTAGTCGCGCATCTGCACGGACCTTGCGTACACGGTGAACGCGGCCATGGCGTCGCTTCAGGTGCGACGATACTACATCTTCATGTAGCATCATGCTTGAACGTTGGTGCAGAAGACGACGCCACTGCGCACGGTCAAGGCGCCACGCGTGGCCCAGGACCTCACGCGCGCGATGGCGTACCAGAACCACCTCTTGGAGATTCAGTTGGCCGAGTGCCAGCGCGAGTTGCTCCGCTGCCAGCAGCGCCTCGAGGCGGGTCGCAGTGATGAGAGTCGCCCCGAGGAGCCGTCACCAGAAGCAGTTGATGACCACAAAACCAAGACTTCGTCGTGCTACTTTGGCGCCGTCTCGAACAATGCGCAGTCCATTTAGACATACTAGTATGTAAGGCGAAGCGCAAGTCCCTTTCATGTTCCTACGCAGCGTCTGGATCTATCTGAATATGAATGTCAAACCTCAAACACTCAATGGGAAGTGCAACGCTGGAATTCTGAATTGAGCTTCATCGCGATCAATTCAGTTTCACGGTGCTGTTTTGAGCCATAGAAACTCAATTGGACCAGCTGGTTTGAAGTTGGGTGTTTTCCGAGCGGTGCGATCCATTCGTGGGCAGTTGACCAAATATTATGGACAACAAGAAGCGCGAGCGCGAGTGGGACGCCCGCGAGGCCATGGCCAAGGTCCGGGCGTCGCTGCCCATCTTCGCGTGGAAGAAGTCCATCCTGGACACGGTCCGGTCGAGCCGCGTCGTGATTGTCGTCGGCGAGACGGGCTCGGGCAAGACGACGCAGATCCCGCAGTACATCTTTGAGGCGCACATGACCAACCCGAGCAAGAAGATCGCCGTGACACAGCCGCGCCGCGTCGCCGCCATCACGGTTGCCCAGCGCGTCGCCGAAGAGATGGGCTCGCGCATCAAGGACGGCCCTGTCGGCTACTGCGTGCGCTTTGACGACACGACGTCCGCGGCCACGAAGCTCAAGTTTATGACCGACGGTATGCTCGTGCGCGAGGCGCTGCTCTCGCCGTCGCTCGATGCGTACTCGGTCGTCGTGCTCGACGAGGCTCACGAGCGGTCGCTTCAGACCGACATCCTCTTTGGCGTCATCAAGCGGGCGCTCGCGGCGCGCAAGGACCTCCGCGTTGTCGTCATGTCGGCGACGCTGGACGTTGGCCTCTTCGAGTCCTTCTTTAAAGAGAGGTACGCAACCTCCGAGTTTGTACGTTTTACGATTGATCTCGCTATAGCTCGCCGGCCGTGCTGCGGATTCCCGGTCGAACGCACCCGGTCGACATCTTTTATACGACCAAGGCGCTGCCCGACTACCTCGACGCGGTCCTCATCACGACGCTGCAGATCCACCTGGACAATGCCGAGAACAATGGCAGCATCCTTGTCTTCCTCACCGGCCAAGAAGACATTGAGACGATGGAAGGGCTTCTCAACGACTATGGCACGCGGCTTCCGGCGACGTCCTCCAAGCTCCTCGTGTGCCCGATCTTCTCGGCCATGCCCCGGGAGGCGCAAATGCTGGCGTTCGAGCCCGCACCCCGCGGCGTCCGCAAGGTCATTTTGGCGACCAACATTGCCGAGACGTCGATCACGATCAACGGCGTCCGGTTCGTCGTCGACGCCGGCCTTGTCAAGCAGCGGTCGTTTGTCGGGCACATGGAGCATCTGCATGTCGAGTCGATCTCGCAGGCGCAGGCGTGGCAGCGCAGTGGTCGTGCGGGTCGGGAGGCCCCCGGCGTGTGTTACCGGCTCTTCCCCGAAGACAAATTTGAAGAGCTCCCGGCACGTGCGATCCCGGAAATCAAGCGCGTGAGCCTCGAGATCGTGGTCTTGCAGCTCAAGACGATGGGTATTGACGACATTCTTGGCTTTGACTTTATCGAGCGGCCCAACACGGCCAACCTCATGCGGGCCCTCGAAAAGTTGTACGCGCTCGGCGCGTTCAACGCCGATGGCTCGCTCACGCCGCGCGGTGCGTCCTGTACTGTCTGCCGTCCTCTCAGACACGTTGTCTAGGTCGGACCATGGCCAGTCTGCCCGTCGATCCGATGTGCGCCGTCATGCTCTTGCGATCGCTCGAGCTCGAGTGCGCGGCTGACGCCTTGAGCATCGTGGCCATGCTTAGCGTCGAGTCGATCTTTTACTCGCCCAAGGATCAGAAGGAAAAGGCGGCGGCGTCCCGTGCGCAGTTTGTGTCGCTGGATGGCGACCAGCTCATGCTCCTCGCTGTCTACAATGCGTACGCGCAGACGTCGCTCAAGCAGCGCGCCAAGTGGTGCCGCGACCATTTCATCAACCACCGGTCCATGCAGCGCGTCGAGAAGGTCCGCGACCAGCTCGTCACGTACCTCTCCAAGGTCGCGCCGTCGACCGACGCACTGACGGCCTCGGCGCTGCCCGACACGGTGCCGGTCCGAAAGGCCATCGTCGCCGGCTTCTTTCTCAACAGCGCGATGCGCACCAAGTCGGCGCTCATGTCGAAAGCGAGCTTTCAGACCATGTGCAATGCGACCAAAGAAGACGTCAAGGTGCACCCGAGCTCGGTGCTCTTCCAGCGCAACCCGCCGCCGCGCTACGTGGTCTTCAACGAGCTCGTCTTTACGAGCAAACACTATGTGCGCAACCTTGTGCCGATCGAGAAGGAGTGGCTCGTCGAAGCCGCGCCCGGGTTTTTCAAAACCATCGACCAGATCCGACAGTAGAGATAAAGTCCGGACGACATTGTCGATAGCGATGTCGACACGAATGTATTATGATGCTAAGTCAGCATTGGGAGATGGGGTCGTCCTTGCACGACAAGCTGGGGGACCGAATGACCCTTGCCCGGGCTCGTCACATGACCAAACCGTGGTCGCCATATCGATTCTGTTACACAACAACTTTAGTCATGGGAGGGTCCGCTATTTTAAGCCCAGAGCCGCTTTTCTAGACAGGCTGAAACAGCGCAAGCATGACCAACGGGTCCTGCTTCTGGCTCGACGCGTCGGCGCCGGCGTGTACAAAGGCATCTTGGCCCTCGTGTGGCTACAGCTGGCTCGTCTCGGCGCCTGTCTGGTTGCTCTGGGGCGTCTGGTTGCTGTACGGACTCGGGCGCCTCCGTCAAGCCACTCGGCAAACCAACGGGTTTCAGTTTGATACAGACAAGATTCACGACCCGCTCGCCCAAGGTAAACCCACACTTCACGTCGTCCACGGTCTATCGCGTGCCGTAGGGATGGCCGTCGCGCTTTCCCAGCGCAAGTCGACGAGCATACACAAGCCAAAGTTTCAGCGCTACATGAAGCTCGGGGCCATGTGGGCCGAGTGGCCATCGCTAACGTACACGCCGCTGACGATTGCGTTCAAAGTCGCGGGCTCGAGCAGCTTTCTGTCGTCGATGCTCGTCTCGTTCAACTCGCCGTACGAGGTATGGCCGTTGAAAAAGCGACGTTTTGCGACCACCACGGGCGTAGATGGCCAACCTGGTGCTGGCCGTCGTGTGTGGGGGCAGCATTCTTGTGCTTCGGCACGGCCAACGACTCGTGCCCCTACGTACGTTGAAATTTGTGATTGGAGGTTGGAATGTAGAGTCCCATTGTGCGATTTAGACGAATTGTACTTGAAAAAGTACGCGTACCCCATCACGTTTGACGTGTTGTACATTCCGCTCATTTCGACCTTTGTGCGTCTCGCAACGTGCCCCGGCGGGTACCAGCACATTGCGCTGCCGGGCGGCGCGACCTGCGATTGTGTGAACCGCTTTGGCATTTCTTGGGTATTTGTCCTCAATCGTGCACACTTGACAACATTGTAGAGCATTGGGTTTGTCGGGTTTGTGATACTGTACACCAGGGCACTGCACTACAAGATGTTTATCGAGCCACACGGCGCGACCATGGACTTTCGATTTCAAACCAGCTTTCAGATCATCATGGTCATGGCGCGCACCCGTACGTCATATTCTGTCACCTGTCCATTGGTCAAGAATGTCCTTGTCTAGTCAACCCCATTATATCGGTGCTCGTGAGCGACTTGGACATGAAGACGCACCGATCGGACGCGATCCTTCTCGCGTGCGGCTTTCTTGTGTGCATTGCGTTTCTGTTTGTGTACAACTACAAGGCGCAGCCGGTACGTTGTCCTCCTCGTTGTAGACAGTCACGAGGTTCAACTAGTGCATTGGGAGCGGCCGCATCCCCAACAACATTCGCGCACTCTCGTTCTCGAGCGCGATCTACACGACGCTGAGTGTCCTCGGGTTTCTCTTCTCGAACGCGTCGCCCGCGCAGCTCTACTATGCGCTGACCCCGCTGCCGGTCGTGTGGGGTGTCGCGTGGCATCGCAACAACATGCGCGCGCACCACTTTCACGTCCCCGACCTCTCGATCCTCGAGCTCCTTCGCGACCACTCGAGCCGGTCCAAGACCGTGGGCACGATCGCTGCGCTTTACATGGACCCGCTCAAGCTGCACGTCGTGCACTACGCCGCGATCATGGCGCAACTCGAAAAGATCACGCAGCGGTCGCGCACCAAAGAGCTTTTGTGCCGCGCGTACGCGTTGCGGACACTTTGGTTTTGCCACATTGAGGTACCTTGATTGTCGTACAAGATCGTGACAATTTTTTCCAATTGACAGAATTTCCGAAAACAAAGCCTCACGGTTGGCGAAGACAAGAAGAAGACGGCGGTGCCACCCAAGCTGTGGTTCAAAGACATTGAGAATAGCGACCGGAAATCCAAGGCCCGCGCACGCCTCTTGACGGCCGACGTGCCGATTTCGATCGTCAAGCCGAACATCAAGATCCAGCGCGTCCACCACGTCAAAGGTACCTGATTGTCGAGCCGTTTTTGCGTAAATATGTACTTGAGTAGATGTCATGGACACGACAACGTCCCTCGCCAACTTGCATCCGCGCCAGATCAATGCACTCGCCGCGTTCCAGCGCCCCTTGCCCATGCTGCGGACTCCCCGCGTTGCCCCCGACAAGTCGAAGGACGGAAAAAGTCGTCTCTCAAAAAGAAGCAGCCCCCACCAGCGAAGCTCCGCGTCGGCGCTCGAGCAGCCAAAAAGGCGTCCATTGCGACTCTCCGAGCCGGATAAGCTCAGCAGCGCCGAAATACTCGCGGTCAGGCCACCCCCGGTGGACCCCCCCCCCACTGAGGAACCGGCGGCCGAGACACCCCCCACCGAATCACCCGCAACCGAGACACCCCCCACGGAGTCACCACTAACAGAGTCACGACCCACCGAGCCACCACCTCCGGAGGCACCACCCGCCGAGACACCCCGAACCGAGACAACTTTGCCGGATATGCCTTCTGTCGCAGCAACCAAGCCGCGACCTCCGATGCTTGGTGCACTGCGGCAGGCAGGCTCCCGCCCATCGTCGCTGCTCAACGTTTTCTCTGGCCAAAAGTTACAGTCGTCTGATACATCCATGAAGCACGCACCGTCCGTCTCGGACCTCCGACCGCGGCGTCCTAGTGGCTGGAAGCACACCATGTCGATGGCCAAGCTTGTGGCGCCGATTCTATCGCGCCTCACGGGCACGGCGCGGTCCCTAGCGATTAGCAACTACCACGTCGTGCTCATCCACGACAAGCACTGGATCTCCAAGGACGAATCCCCAAACGACGCATTTTTTCACGCGGTTGGGCTCTTTAATACAGCGCTCGAGGTGCTCGCGCAAGCGTGTGCGCTCGGTGACAAGCCGTGCATGCACGAAATCGCCCTGTTTATGCTCGAGTGGTATCGCAGCGGGTACCTCCGGCTCACAAAGACCATCTACTTGCACGTGCTCTCGACGCTAACGGCGACGGGCGACCGGAAGCGGACGGCGGATGCAACCCATACGATTCACAAGCTATGCATCAGTGGTGTCGTTCCGCTGCAGCTCTGGCTCAAGAACGCATCGTACCTCAACAACTTTGTCACGGCACTCGTCCATCCGAGTCCGACAACTGTCTTCAAGTGCGCGTCCGTGCTCGCCCTCGTGCTCCAAGCCGCCGAGCGGCACACGAAGATCAGCCTCTTTTTGCTGCTGACGCCCGAAAGCATCAATCGCGTCCATAGCGCGCTCGCCAAGTGGCACAGCGTGTACCACATCAGCGCGACGCTCGAGGCCATTTGTTTACGCTTGCACCAAATGGAAGTCGCGCAGTTCACCAAGCGTCTGCACACGGGCAAGAAGAAGATCTCCGGCGCCTTGCTGCAGTGGGTCCACGAGACGTTTACGCAGCGCTTTGTCCGAGTCGTCGTGCGGTCGGCCGACTCGGTCAAACCGTCGACGACGGCCAACACGATGACGGGCACCTTTACGCGACGCAAGACAGAGTCGCACCTCAGCAGTAACTCGGGCATTCGCCGCTTCTCCCGCTCCGTCATGCGAACGTCCGTGACGTGCAAGGTCGTACCATCGCCAGTTGCTCCAGCGCCAGAAGAGCCACGGACGCCAGAGCACACACCACCGACACTCGACACCAACACCGAGGCCAGCCCACCGCTGCGATTGCCCCCGCTCTTGGAGCCACCAATCGCGAGCAGTCTTTTGCTCCCGCCAGCGCTGCCGCCCGTAAACGTCACGCCCGTCGTCGAGAGAGTCGAGACAGGTCGCCGACTGCCACCTCTGCGGCAGCGAGCGAATAGCTTAGCTCCCCGAGATATTCCAGATCTGCCACCGGCCACAGCTTCGCCACCACCAGCATCGTGTGTGGGACCGCCGCAAGCTCTTCTTCTCCCTGTCATGGCCGGCGGCATCGTGTCCAATACGTCTGTAGCCAGCCCCGAGGTGCCGACGACGACAGCGTTGACGGTCGCTGCGATTCTCGCAAGCGCAACACAGCAGCCACCGATGCCAGTTGGCGTCCCTGCAAGCGGTCCCTCACTGGCACTGCTCACTGCCACGCAACCCGTCATGACGGCGGCCAGTGCTGAGCCGGCAATGGTTACGCCAGCGGCGCTGTCGACGGGCCAGAGCAGCACGACCGATTCGGCGCGTTTTGGCTCGCGCCTCTCGGGCAACGTACGCGACACTCGGACGTCGTCGACTGACGATGACGCGTCCTTGGAGCTATTGGCGTCGCGCAACCAATCATTTTACACGGTGGACTTGTTCTTGGACGGTGATGGAAAGACGCTCACGAATGCGCGACGCAAGGCCGATGGGACGTTGCGGCGCATCATGCGGCCCGAGCAGTACGTGGTCGTGTCGCCCGCGGTGCTCACCGAGATTCGCCGGCGCCGAACCAACCGCCGGCGCCTCCTCGAAGGTCTCCGAGCTGCTCAAAAGGTGCATCGCGACACCAAGCTCATGCTCGCGTCGAAAAAAGAGCTCTCGGACGCCCTCGCCAACGTTGCCGTCTTGTACCGATCGGCCACCGAGAGCGCCATCCTGGATTTTGTCAAAGTCGGGTTGGACCCGGACCTCCAGACGTTCTTTGCTTCAGTTGTCAAGCCATTTTTGACGCCCAGCGACCACAAGGTGCACGAGAAGCGACGTTCGGTGCTATGGCTCCCGCCCCCCACGTAGAGAGACGCACCATATTTGAATTCAAGTGTTCAACTGTTCTTGTGGTGGCGCCAACAAATAGCAAATCCAGGACATCGTGGACGAGCACATATCTCACTTTTCTACAGTGTACGCTGGCCTCGAGCCTACGTTCAATGTGTCACATTGGGCTCCTTGCGTGGTGTCGGTCCTAAGCGTCGCATCTTCGATGGTTGAGCAACGTGTGGTCCCTTGCGCGGCGGTTATTAGGCCTGTCGAAGCTCGAGTACATATGATGATGATGATGATATGGATTGAAGTCTTTATACAGACTAAAGACTCCACAAGCTCGAGTACATATGGACAACTACCGCGACTTGTCGCTCTCGACTAAGTGCAATTTTGTTTATAGCTCGTAACGGACTCCGCGGTTTTAGTGCCGGTACTCTCGCTGTTGAGCGCATGACGCACAGCTGCTACGTGGCGGTCAATGCCACGTGCGCCAAAGCTGCATGGTCCGCGTGCGGCTACGGCTGGCTGCTACCGACGCCTGTCGCATCCCTCTGGTGTTTTTGGCTTCTTGGCGGCGGACAGCGGCTGCTGCACGTCCGGACATCCGACTCTGGCCTCGAGTTTGATGTCACCAAGATTCACGATCCGCTTGCTCAAGGTACTTTTCACGAGTGCTGCAGAGAACGCAGTTGTGAACACGTAGGCAAGGCAGTCGCGCTCTCACAACGCAAGTCGTCTACGACGTCGCGTCGGCGGCTGCAACGCTATATGAAGCTCGGCGCCATGTGGGCCGAGTGGCCGTCACTCTCGCACACGCCGCTCACGATCGCCTTCAAGGTCGCGGGTGGTCCGCCCTGGCTCAACCCGCTCTACTTTTCACTCAACTTTCCCTATGAAGTGCGGTTGTCGTTTGCATTTTGCTCTGTCTCACGCAATGGACCAGGCGTCCAACGTTGTTTTGGTCCTGCTGTGTACTACCGCTGTGCTGCTCTTATGGCTCGGGAAGCGGATCACCCCGATTTGTACGTCTACACGGTGTGGACGCCACTCACGCATGACTAGGCGATCTCTGGCGTAAAAAGTACCTGTACCCAATGGTATTTGACGTGCTCTACATCCCGCTCACATCGACGCTCGTACGACTTGCCACGTGTCCCGACGGCTACGTCCAGTTTGTGCTACCGGGTGGTGCCACGTGTGCGTGCATCGATCATTTTGGCTACTTTTGGGTCCGTCTCTTGATACATTTGCTTGATATTTCAATTAGACAATGTGGAATATAGGGAATCGGTCTCTCTGGATTTGTCGCGCTGTACTTGTCAGCGCTCCACTACAAATTGTACACGGAGCCACTGGCAACCACCATGGACTTTCGCTTTCAGACCAGTTTCCAGATCATCATGGTCATGGCCCGCACACGTACACTAACTAACCCTTCCCTATGTATTTCCTGGCCACTATTGTCCTATTGTGGTCTAGTCAACCCGATCGTATCCATGCTCGTCAGTCAACTCGATATTGAACATCACCCGGCGATCGGCAGCGGCATCGCCCTCGGCTTTCTCCTCTGCATGACGCTGCTCTTTTGCTACAACTACAAGGTTCAGCCGGTATGAGTCTTTCAGCTTTGTGTCGATTCGACTGGAAAACGTTGTCGTCTAGTGCATTGGCAGCGGTCGCCTGCCCAACAACATTCGCGCGCTCACGTTCAGCAGCGCCATGTACGCGTCACTGTGCGTCCTCGCCTTTGTCGGTGCGTCGACACCCATTCGCCACCTCTACTACGCGCTGACGCCGCTGCCGCTGCTTTGGCTGGGCGTTTGGCGTCTCAACAATCGACGAGCATTGCACTTCCACATCCCCGACAAGAGCATCCTCGGGCTCTTGAGTGACCCGTCGTCGTCCGCATCACGGGCTGTTGGCACAATCGCGGCACTGTACATGGACCCGTCCAAGCTGCATCCGTCCCAGTACGACGTCCTCTTGGGTCGTCTGCAGCAGCTGGTGGATGTCCCCGAGTCACTGGACCTTTCGATTCGCGTTTTGGCGTTGCGCATTTTATGGTTTAGTCACATTCAGGTCCCGCATTCGGAGAACGGTTTGTTCAGGCGCCAACTCTGCCACTTTCTAGGCCTTCCGAAAGCAAAAGTTACCGATTGAAGAAGCTGAAAAAACGAATGCTATTCCGTTCAAGCACTATCTCAAAGACGTCGAGAACGACCATCGCAAGCCCATTGTTGCATCGGCAAGTAGCCCGCCGTCGCTGCCCGCGAAAAAGTCGAGTGCTAAAGGCGTCTGCATCAAGATTCACCGAATTCACCACATCAAAGGTACTACTATGTTAGCATACGTGAGTCAACCAACGAGCACTGGCGTAGATACGACGGCAACCAAAGGTCCTGCGGTACCCGACTTGACACCGTCGCCTTCTGGCATGCTCAAGAGAAGCTTTTCCCGCATGAGCATCGTGGCCCCGTTTGCTAGTCGCGGAAGTCAAACCGGCTCGGAGGACCCGTTCCATGTAATAGCGATCCGTGGTAAGCGCTGGCTGGCCAAGGTCGAGACTCCAGAGGATGCCATCTTGCGGCTCAAGCGCATCTTGGCACTGGGTGTCGAGACACTTCACGACGCGTGCGCGTTACAGCACAAGACAGCGATGCAAGACAGCGCGCGGTTCCTTCTCGAGTGGTACAAAGCCCGGTATGTTCGGCTCTCGGCCAGCACATATCTGTGTGTGTTGGCAGCACTCTGCAGCACGAGCAGCACGCATTCCAAGCATGTGCTTGACGTTGTTCACTCGCTGCACAAACTCACGCTGGACGGTCACCTTCCCCCGTTGTTATGGCTGCGCCATGTCGAGTGTCTAAGCTACATTAGCATCGGATTAGAGACCGTAAGTGCCTCGACTGTACGCAAGTGCGCTTCAATTCTGGCGCTCGTGCTACAAGTGGCCGAGGCCGACGCAACGCGAAACCCGTGTGTGCTCTTGACGCCGGACGCCATGCGCCGCATCTGCGCTGGCCTCAATCGATGGGTTGACGACTATACCATCAGCGCAACGCTCGAAGTGCTCTGCATACGCTTGCATCGAATGGAAGCGAGCTACGACCAGCGCCAACGCGAACACCGCCAAAGCCCATCGCCCCTCGTGTCGTGGGTTCAAACCCACCTGCGCTCGTCCTTTACGGGTGGTAGCCTTCGCGTGGCAGCCAACGACAGACAACCTTCGGCAAGTCGCACCATAACGCGGCGCCGAAACAGCGAGAGCCTTCGTACAACTCTATCTGGTGCCCGGGGCGCCCGAAAAATGTCGTTTTTGTCCACCATACAGAGCGTAGCGACCGAGTCGCCGCCGCGCTCGATGTCGTCGCTACCCAAGATCGTCACGGTAATCGACCTCCTTGAGTTCGTCGAGTTCAAGCCGAACGCAATGGACGGGGCCTCGAAACGATCGATGGCGCGCACCGAAGACTTCAGCCTCGTGCCGCCTTCTGTCCTCAAAGAAGTCGAGCGCCGAAGGGCGACGCGGCGGGAGCTTATCGCGCAGCTCCGCCGGGTACAAACGCTGCAAGAAGCGGCGCAGACACCAGACCCCAAGTCGCGAGGCCGCAGCAGCGCAGCGAGTCGACGCCCTCGCACCTACGATCTCGCCGAGGCGCAAATGTCCCTCGTCATGCTCTTCTCGAGCGCAAAACGGTGTGCGCTGGACGACTACGTGATCAGCGGTCTCGACGATAGGCTACGTACCTTTTTTGAAGCCCACATTCGACCACTTTTAGCGAGCCAGACGCTGCTACCGCGCGAGCCCAAGCGGTGGTGGCTTTGGCGCGAGCGTAGCGTCAATGACTCTCGAGCGTTGCCATAGCTCATTTGAATGAATGTCGTACTGTTGGGAAGTCTCAAGTTCGAGTCCAAGACGCCCTTTGTCATGCCAGTCGCCGGAAGCGAGACTCGCGAGCTGTGGCTCTCGTGTGTCCGCGCTTGGCTCCGCAACGACCCCAAAGCACCGCGCAGCCGCATCGACGCCGCGCTCCAAGAACTCGGCCTCGCCCCGCTCTCCAACGGCCGCCAACGGCGACCTGCGCTCCGCCGCCCGACCTCGTAGGTCTATTTATGCGACCTCGGGGTCCGGCAGCGCGCCAACATCATTCCGAGACGTGATCAAGAAAACAAGAAACAAGAAAAACAAGTACCGCGGAACCTAGACACGCCTTTTTAGGATAGTGAAAAGAAGTTCTACTGAGTGAGTCCTTTCTCGGAAGGGCAATATCAATGTACGCTCATTTGCCGGTCATTGCTGAAAGAAAAGGGTTTGGACGTGTCACACTTGAACGTTCCTGGCGCTCGCTCTGACAAGAAACATTGAGTTGCCGTTTTCGAGATGGAATCGCCCAACGACAGAGTCCATGAGAAAACAAAAATTTCTTCGGAATTGAAACTGGCACGATACATTTTGGACAATAATATTATCGACATGCTGGTCCATTTATCTACGGCGAGAGCCAAGTTGATTTTGCGAGGCCGTGCGCGACCTGTTTAACTTTGTAGTGGCGTAAATCAAACGCCGTATACCCAACTTCACCTCTATATCTTATCAAGTGTCGCTTTTGGCGGGCTCGATTTTTAAAAATGGCAGCAAAATATATGTGGTCTCTTGACCGTGCACTTTGCCCGTCTCGTTTGTCGAACGAGGACCGGAAGTCGAAGACACTTGGTGTGGTACCGGTAAAAACAAAAGATCTATCTGTCACGTCCTCCAGTTAAGTCTTTTCGCAGATGCCCGAGCTACCGTGCGCTGCTGTTGCTGCAGCTGGTTCAAGCCAGCGTTCGCAACAGCGAATGCATCGTGCTTGGTCATTTTGGCACTCAATCTACGGGCGTCGCATGGGCGGAAATTCCGACGTGCGTGGTGCTGCAGTGCTTGGAGTACTCGTATTTGAACGAAGGTGGCTTGGCCGCTCGTACTTTGGTCCTGCTGTGTACTACCGCTGTGCTGCTC
>NW_008246073.1:294790-343003 GCF_000281045.1 Saprolegnia diclina VS20
TGCGGGTTTAGCTGGCTGCTACCGACCCCCATCGTGCTTCTCTGGGGCGTCTGGCTCGTGGGGGGCGGCCAGCGTCTGGTTTACTATCAATACGCCGCGCGGGGCCTCCGATTTAGCGCGGCGGCAGTCCACGATCCGTTGGCCCAAGGTCTGTACGTCCATGGGTCGCCTCGATTTTATGTCAAGTGCGAGTAGGCAAGGCGATCGCGCTGGCCCAGCGCAAGTCGTCGACAACGTCGCGTCGGCGGCTGCAGCGGTACATGAAGCTCGGCGCCATGTGGGCCGAGTGGCCGTCGCTCTCGTACACACCGCTCACGATCGCCTTCAAGGTCGCGGGGAGTCCGCCCTGGCTCAACCCGCTCTACTTTTCACTCAACTTTCCATTCGAAGTACGACTTTGTCGCGACCCGTGATGCGATCGCTTCGCTTTAGATGGAAAACATTGCGCTTGTGCTCTTGTGTGCCTCCAGCATCACAGCGCTTCGACTCACTAAGCGCTGTGCAACGCCTCGTACCACTTCTTCGTCTTCACCGACAGCGATGGCCGCCCGCGTCGACGTCTGGCTCAAAAAATACTTGTATCCAATCACATACGACGTGCTGTACATTCCGCTCATGTCGACGCTCGTGCGCTTGGCCACGTGTTCCGATGAGTTGACAACGATGGCGCTTCCGGACGGCACCACGTGTGCATGTATTGACCGCTTTGGCTACTTTTGGGTAGGTCCCCCAACCAGATCTCTCCAGATTTGTGTCATACTTGTAGACGGTCGGATTTGTGGGCTTTCTGCTTCTCTACGTTGCGGCGCTCCACTACAAATTGTACACGGAGCCACTGGCAACCACCATGGACTTCCGCTTCCAGACCAGTTTCCAGATCATCATGGTCATGGCCCGCACACGTACACTAACTAACCCTTCCCTATGTATTTCCTGGCCACTATTGTCCTATTGTGGTCTAGTCAACCCGATTGTATCCATGCTCGTCAGTCAACTCGATATTGAACATCACCCGGCGATCGGCAGCGGCATCGCCCTCGGCTTTCTACTCTGCATGACGCTGCTCTTTTGCTACAACTACAAGGTTCAGCCGGTATGAGTCTTTCAGCTTTGTGTCGATTCGACTGGAAAACGTTGTCATCTAGTGCATTGGCAGCGGTCGCCTGCCCAACAACATTCGCGCACTCACGTTCAGCAGCGCCATGTACGCGTCACTGTGCGTCCTCGCCTTTGTCGGTGCGTCGGCACCCATTCGTCATCTCTACTACGCGCTGACGCCACTGCCGCTGCTTTGGCTGGGCGTCTGGCGTCTCAACAATCGACGAGCATTGCAATTCCACATCCCCGACAAGAGCATCCTCGGGCTCTTGAGCGACGCGTCGTCGTCCGCATCGCGGGCTGTTGGCACAATCGCGGCACTCTACATGGACCCGTCCAAACTCCATGCGACGCAGTTGGCCGCGGTCGTGGACTCTATCGAGAAGATTGCCCAGGGCAAGGAGCTTCGTACACGCGTGCATGCACTGCGCATTCTGTGGTTTCTGCACCTCAAGGTACATTTTTGCTTGATGAAGACATGACAAATTACACCATACCCGAGTAGAGCTTTTGCAAGCAGCGCAGTGTCGTCGGTGAGCTGCGACAGGACATGATAGTACCGCCGGAGCTCTTTCTCAAAGACAAGGACAACAAAGACCGAAGTTCGCTGCCGCGTCGCGCCGGTACAAGCGTCGACAAGGCCATCAAGTTGCGTCGACATCACACCCAGCGCGGTACCTCTTCAATGAGAGGAACAAGAAGAGTCAATACCTTGGGTTGTAGACGCAGCACAAAGGACGTCTTCGTCCGTGACCGACCTCCACAGCAGCCGGTCGTCGCGACTCTGGAGCAACACGCTCTCGCTAGCCCGCTTAGTTGCGCCCAGCATGCTAGGCCGAGGTGGGTCGACGGCCGAGGTTGTCGGGGCCGAGTATGATGTGGCGCGTTTTGGTGGCAAACAGTGGATATCGCGGTCCGAGTCGGGGGCCGAGGCCGTCGCACACTGGACGGACGTCTTTGACATGGCCCTCAACATTCTCACGTCCGCCTGTGTTGCCCGGGACCGGTCGGACATGCACGAAATTGCATTGTTTCTGTTGCAATGGTACCAGACCCGGTACCTTCGACTTTCGAAACCGGTGTTTCTCCAAGTGCTCTCGGCGCTCTGTGCGTCGACGCATCTCAAGACAGCGGCCGATGCAACCCATTCACTGTTCGATGCAACGATGGCGGGACATCTCCCCCTTGGTCTCTGGCTCCGCAACGCGAGCTACCTGCAAGCTTTTAGCGTCGCACTCGATCATTCGAGTGAAGTGACCGTCCACAAGTGCGCAATGATCCTCACCCTTGTCGTGCAAGCCGCGGACGCGCAGACAAACCCGTTTGTGCTGGTGACCCCCGAGACCATTGACCGCATTCAACGTGGCCTTACGCGCTGGCACGCGGTGTATCGCATTTCATCGCTGCTGGAGGTTCTCTGTCTGCGCCTGGTGACGCTCGAGGTACACCACGAACGCAGCGACTTGGTTCGACGAAATTGGAAGCGCCAAGCAAGCGGCGTGGCCACGTGGCTCCAGCAGCTCACGCGGCGTCGCGTTCACGGTCACTCGGACGGCTCCGACCGGTCGGTGCTGCCGTCGCAGCGTCGTTCGGTGAGCCGTCACCACAGTATTGCGCGTGGGAAAAGCGACATCCATGCAATCCGGCTCGCCCGTTCGCCGACACTCTCACGCCGCACGAGCGCGGGGTCTGTGGCCCCCGACACGTCGTTCACAACCGCTCGGGCGTCTACACCGTCGTGCACGATCACGACGTCGTCCGATACGTCAAGCAAGCACAGCGTCTTGGCGCTATCCGCCAGTGCAATCCCGTTGGGCCTCGCGACGGAGAGGCTACCGCGTCACTCAAACCCAGGGTCAGCGGTCGGTATAACGCACGAAAAGCACGCTACACGCCGCCATGTGCCGTTGCTGGGACCTACCGTCGGTGCCCTTGCGGCTGCGGGGCCATCCGTGGCGTCGTTGCAAGCGGCAGTCCGTGACGATGCGGCGGCGGCGTCAACCCACACACCGTCGCCGCCAACCCACACACTGTCGATGTCATCGGTGGAACCGCCGCGTCCAAACGACTTGCGCGTCGATTATTTGCTAGACAACATGGCGCTCCGTTCCGTGTCGAAGCACGGCCGATGGTCGGGGTCGGACAAGTTTACGTTTGTGCCGCCGGCCATTCTCGCCGAAGTCGAACGCCGTCGGTCCACGCGGCGTCAGTTTCTCAGTCTTTTGCACCAAGCCGTTGGGTGCCAAGTGAACCAGCGCCCGCATGACTTTTGTGTCGCAATCTCCAACCTCGCGCTCCTCTACACGACGGCAGATGCGTGCGCTTTGGGTGACTTTCTCGAGACAGAGCTCTCGCCAGAGCTGCGGGCCTTTTTCCATATGCACGTGACACCCGTCTTGGCGCTCGCGACAGCGGCAACGAGCCGACGACGCCGATGGCCGTGGGGACGGTGAGTCGCATAAGTGCAAACAAACAAAAAACCTTCGCTCGCCACAGGGATTAGCGATCCACGTTGATATAGCTGACGGTTCAGACACTATTGTTGGCAGAAGAGTACAATGGAAGCAAAGCTGTGGGCTGGTCCAACGAGACGGTTGCGAGACGATGGGTTCCATTCCTTTAAACTGTGGCGGCAACCGAGCTGGAGACAGGCAAGACCTGAACGTATGCCGGTAGAGCCAAACGCGCTTTATAGCAGCCCACCGAATGACCTTTACGACTCCCAGCCACATTGTATCAACGTGGGTCGGGGTCTTCGGCTTGGCTTCGGCTCTACTACTAGAAGACCAGACGCCGGCCGCCCCCCACGAGCCAGACGCCCCAGAGAAGCACGATGGGGGTCGGTAGCAGCCAGCTAAACCCGCAGGTGGACCAGTCTGCTTTCGAGCATGTCGTGTTGGGCGATGCGTAGCACGTGGCCATGCTGTCGACGGCGGGCTTTTTTTTCAAAAACGCAACGTTTCGTGCTATTCTGATATTACTCGAGAAACAAGATTTACAGATTCTCAACTGTTCTGTGGGTATATGCATCAACCCAATGGGGCTGTGTTAACGATTTGAGAAAGCACGAACCAAGACGTAGACATCAATGAAGAGTTTTTCGGCAGTGTATGCCACACGTGTGGACTGTTGAATGCGTAAAAGCTGCCTACAGTGCCCCCGATAATGGGGGAATTACGCAGGGAGCGGCACAACGTCGTGTGTAGTGCTGAACGCAGAGTACAGGGCTTTCCACAGCAACGGTGACGTTGTTACTTCACTGATGAAATGGGCAAAATTGTCAGCGGCGGGATTTGAACCCGCGAGTGCGAACACACTAGAACTTGAGTCTAGCACCTTGGACCGCTCGGTCACACTGACCCCTTACGACATTGAGTGGAAAACGTTAAATTAGATGCGAATGTAGAGGTTCCAAACACCTTGGAGGCCTTACATCGCCATCCTCGTACTGCTTCTCTACGCCAAACTCATGTGATGACATTCGCATTGGCTGCTGCCCCAGAATAACCACTCGGAGTCAGCCAACAGAGTGCTATTTGACATTATTCATCCATGACCTATTTCCTATCTGCACCCTATACGAGTACCCCTGTCTCTGATTCATCGTCACTTAATATGGGACAGAAGGGTCGTGGTGTGCCACGCGGTACATGTACCATACGACATGTCCACCGGATGTCCAGCTATCGCCTGCAATGTCCCGGGCCAATTCCCGGACAGCAACACTGACGTATCCGGACATCCGGAAACGAGAGACCGACGTATCCGGGCATCCGGAAACGACATGAAGCTGCGCGCGGTCGGCATCATCCCGGCGCGCCTGCGCTCGACGCGCTTCCCTGCCAAGCCGCTCGCGCTCCTCTGCGGAAAGCCGATGATTGCGCACACGTTCGAGGCTGCGTCACGCGCCGCCAATCTGGACGCGGTCTACGTCGCGACAGACGCCGTCGAGATCGCTTCGCTCTTGCCGTCGGCGGCGATCCTCACGGACGCGGCGTGCGCCAACGGGACAGAGCGCGTGCTGCAAGCGCTCACTCGCCTACCGCAACCAGCTTCGCTCTGCGATATTGTGGTCAATATCCAAGGTGACGAGCCGGCCATCGACCCGGCACACATCGACCTCTGCGTCGCCGCGCTCCAGGACGACCCAACGTGCGTCATGAGCACGCTCATGGCGCCTGTCCGCACAGAGGCCGAAGCGCGGAGCTTCAACGTCGTCAAGGTCGTTGCCAACCACGAGTCGTAGGCGCCTATTACTTTTGTGCATGTGGAGATCTCGCTTGGCGTAGGCACGCCATGTATTTTTCACGCGGTCTCATTCCCGCGTCCAAGGATGATGCATTTGATCCGGCGCGGACCATGAAGCACATTGGACTCTACGCCTTCCGAACGTCGTTTTTAGTCGACGTCTTCCCGACGCTGACGCGCCACGAGCTCGGCGACGTTGAGGACCTGGAGCAACTGCGAGTGCTCGAGGCCGGCCACAAGATCAAGATGGTGGCAGTACCCAGTGCGCATCCCGGCGTCGACGTACCCGACGACCTTGCGACCCTCGAGGCGATTTTGTCCACAGATAAGTCGTGGTAGACAAACAGCGTTCAACTGTAGATATGGCGCCATTCCGAACACGTTGAAATGTGAGTCTGGAAGCGCAACAGAATCCAAGCCGAGCGCAACTAGTCGACGGTAGCGCGGGAATTTTTCAAAATGGCCCTGCCAGCCATCTACACCTAAATGCACACTGTCTAGTCACTCTGGCGTCCCAGTTGGCGCGAAAGCACTCCCAATAAGTTTGATTTCGTACAATAGAGCTTGCCAAAGAGTAGTCCTCGCCGCCGCCAAGCCGGTACCGGACCTCGTAGTCGATCTTGAGATGCCATGAAGCATCTTGTACTAGCGGCCAAGCCACCGCCGTTCAAATACGAGTACTCCAAGCACTGCAGCACCACGCACGTCGGAATTTCCGCCCATGCGACGCCCGTAGATTGAGTGCCAAAATGGCCAAGCACGATGCATTTGCTGTTGCGAACGCTGTTGCGAACGCTGGTTTGAACCTGCTGCAGCAACAGCAGCGCACGGTAGCTCGGGTATCTGCGAAAAGACTTTGGCTGGAGGATGTGACAGTCTTTTACCACACCAAGTGTCTTCGACTTCCGGTCCTCGTACGACAAAGGAGACGGGCAAAGTGCACGGTCAAGAGACCACATGGATACTTGGCATCATTGAACTCGTATAAATCGTAGATTATCGAAGTAAACTATCCAGTTTGTTGACGCTGGCTTTCGTCATGGGTCGTGTCGGCACGTCGACGCGCCAAATCGCGCGGAGAAGGTCGGGTGCGAACGCCTTGCGGTTCTCCATGAGGAACATCTCGAGGTCCGTTTCCGAGAGCAAAGCGAGCGCATAGTACCTACACCACACGTGTATCAACTTGATAGTAAGTTGATACGTACCGTTTGGCGCGCTGAAAGTAAAACGCGTCGCGACGCACGCTCGGGTACTTGTAGAACAAGCTCGTGAGCGACTGCTGGAGCGAGTTGAGGTTGCAGTGCATTTGAGCGACGCCACCGACCGAGAGCTTTGGGATGTTGGACATGAGGTGCATTAGGATGTGGCACACGAGCGAGTCGAGGCCGTCCAGCACGAGCGCGACCTTGTGCTTGCTCAGATACGGTGCCAAGCAATTTTCTTCGCAGCTCAAGAGCTTGGACGCGAGGCTTAGGACGCTTTCATTTGGTGCGCACGACGGGACCTCGGGTCCGTCCAAGGGTCCGCTGGCCACTTGGGTCATGTACGAGTAACACGCCAAGTGCAATTCGCGGCGTAGGAAGAAGAGACACTCGTCGGCCAAGCTGCTGCAGCGCCAGCTCGTCGCCTTGAGCGTGGCCACGAGATGCTACTCGCATGATCAAACCTCGTGCGTTGCAGAATCCAGTCATACAGCGTCGGCGTCGGCGGTACTCTTGCACTCACTGGCCTGCACGTGCTTGTCGAGGACGAGCGACACGAAATCACAGCAGCTGCTCAAATACGCCAGCATCGAGAGCTTGCTTGGATCCTGCACGAGCGACTTGGTGGTCCCGGGCCGCGTCCAAAAGTCCACATCCAAAAACTTAGCCTCGAAATCGAGCTCCTTGGCATGGAGCTCATCTCGCGGCGTGACCTTGACCTCGCTCTACGCACCATCCAGCTGAATACTTCAGCCAACGACTCGTCGTACGGGTGGCAACGACGTGCTCGTGGCTATTGGCACCGGGAGACTGTAGCTCACGCTGTACCGGTTCGTGAAACCCATCGGGTCTGCTGCGGACGGCGCTGCCGTGGCCGTGTCCGAGGGCGCAATCTTGGCCAGCGACTGGTACGGCACGCTGCCCTTGGCGGCTGCATACAACGGGGTCTGGTGCAGCAAACGCCCGAGCTCGCTCGCGCCAATGTTCATTTCGACCTGGTTGAGCGACCCGTCACAGATTTTGCTACCAAAAAGAAATGGGCAACTTGCAGTGAGCTCCTACAGGCAAGTATACCGGACGAGGCCCGCACAGTCCTCTGCGAACCGCCGGGCTGTGTTGTCGATCACATTGATCAGCTCTTGCGCCACGAGCGAGAAGGAGGGCAGCATCGCGAAGAGCTCACGCACGACAAGGACCAACGCGTGGACGTTGGGTACAGCATACATGGTATCCTAACCCATGTAATGTCAGCCGTCACTAGCATCATTTTCGGATGGATTGATAGATAGATAGCTATACCATGGGCATGGGCAAGGTAAACCCCGAGTCGCCGGCGCGCGATGGCGCCGCAAGCATCGCCTAGCGACAGCAATTTGGCTCGAATGACACAGGACACAAGGTACCGAAGCTTTGGCTTGGAGCTTGGGGAGCCAAATGCGTATAACAAACGGTCGCCAAAACACTTCGACAAACGAGACGCTACTGCAGAGCGTCGCCACGTGTTTGGAGAAGACGTGCACGTCCGGGAATATACGCGGCACGTGAAAGAGGCTCGGCGGGCACACGAGCGAGGACGGTGCCACGTCATGGGCGACTTGATTGTCGATCGGTCGCGCCTCAGTAGGAAAGAAACGGAAGAGGCCCACGTTGGTTGATGCGCCGGCGATCGGCGAGGTGGGGGTCGGCGCCACAGTCTCGGGGTCACTCAAATGCTGCACGAGCCACTCCTGCGCATCATTGCGTCAACACCACGATACGTACTGATAGCAATGCACCTCGAGGACGTGGAAGGCTTTGTGCACGATTTCGTCGAGCGGGTACAATGACCGCGACAACGTAGCGGCCAACGCGGCGTGGTGCCCGAGGCAGGTGGCGACAGCACCCAGCACAGTCTGCGAGCAGACTTGAAAGGTGCTGGCATGCGGCGAGCGGCCAAACCGCTCGTTCGTGTCGACAGTCGCCAGCGACGCGCGGCAGATCGAGCCGATGCGCTCGATGAGCGCCTGAAGCCGCAGCTCGAGAGAGGTTTTGAGCGAGCCAATGACTTCGGCTTCACGCGATAGCCTAACGAGTCGACGGTGGGAGCTATTCAAAAAGAGACATTCGCACCGCTGCACGCAGCGCGCGAGGTCGGCCAGCGGCGGTGCCGGCGTCGACGACGTCAGAGCGCCAAAGGCACCGATCGGCGTCGACGATTTCGCGTATTTGGCCCAGACGGCCTACATTAGTATATATATATGCAAAGCGCCACATACATGCAAGGACGAACCTCGAGATACAAGCCAGCCTCGAGGGCTGCGATCAAGTAGTCTTCGATCGTTTGCTTGCATTCCAGGAGGGCATGCCGCATGGTGGCCACGGCGCTAAAGACGACGAGCTTCTCGCTAAAGACGAGGTCAAAGGCGCGGAGGTAGACGTCGACGGCCTGGCCTGCGAGGCCCGCGTCCAGCGCGGCTTGAATTTTGACCGGCGCCAGCTCAATGTACTCGATGTCGTTGATGAGATCGATGACCTACACCGCGTCATGTAGCCGTGCGCGATACTAGTCATGGTCTGCGGCACCTTTTTGGCCTCGTACTTTTGTGAGAGGAGGTCGTGGAGGTTCTTGGTCTTTGCCGTCAAGATGGCCTTGCCCTCCATGCTTCGCTTCTCGACCTCGAGCAGTCCCGCACGCGCATCTAAGAGTCCGCATACTACCCGACATCACGTAGCAGCAAGCCGTACCTTGCAGCTGGTGCGCAATCCCGGCAAACTTGCCGAGGCTGGCATTAAAGTTGGTGTAGTTGGCGTCCACGACGCTGGCAATCTCCATGTCGGCGAGCTCGCGGTAGTGCGACACCGTGCGGAGCTGCTCGGCGCGGGCGTCGTCCGTCGCCGAGACGATATAGCGCAGCATGTACTTGGTCGCGCTAAACTTCTTCTCAAAGAAGACGCGGTCGATGGCCTCGGACGCCTTCATGGTCGTAATTGCCTGTTCAAGATCGCAACAAGTCACACTACCCGTCGTTCTGTAAATTAGTGTACGAACATTGGCGTGTCGCACGAATACACTATTTCGGATTGTCGCCGTCCGCCGAAGACCAGCCCCAGACGTCCGACGACGACGAGAATGAGTATGTTGGCCGTGCGTAGCAGCTTCCGCACCCAGCGCATGCGATGGCTCCACACCGCCAAGACGACGCGCCGCAGCTTCTCCCATGCGGCGCCCTTCCTGGACCACGCTCATCGCCACAAACGACTCGGTGCGCCAGCGCTGTCACATCCTGTCGCGTCACAAAGATCGCGTAGGCCTTGGCCTCCTAAGCGGTCTTGTCTGCGTCGGCGTCGCGCTTCAGGCCAACGAGCGCAACAAGGCGTCTCTTCTCGAGGCGGTGCCGAGCGCGACCGAGGCGGCGCGACCGGACGCCAACTGGAAGCAGACGCTCGAGCGCGTCGTGCCTGCGATCGGTACGCCGCCGCCTTGCCACCGTCGTGTCTCAACGTGCTCGTGTAGTCTCACTAAAGCTCAACTCGCCCAAGGTCGATGCATTGCTACTTGGGTCTATGCGTCGTCGTCTCATGCGTCGAGGTAGTCGTTTGACACGGAAACACCGGGCAACGGATGGGCCACGGGCTTTGTCGTCGACGCTGAGAAGGGCATCATCCTCACCAACCGCCACGTCGTCGGCGCGGGTCCTGTCGTACGCACCTCGCTCTTGCGAATCGCTTCATCATGACGCTATGTTAGGACGCGGAAGCCATTTTCCAAAACAACGAAGAGGTGCGCGTCGTTCCCATCTATCGCGATCCTGTCCACGACTTTGGCTTCTTCCGCTACGACCCCAAGGTACGTGATGACGGACCTGCTGTTTCTAGGCACGATTCGGCTAGGACGTCCGTCACATGGCGGTGCCGTCGCTTCGGCTCTGCCCCGAAAAGGCGACCGTCGGCACCGACATTCGCGTCGTCGGCAACGACGCGGCCGAGAAGCTCGCCATCGCGTCGGGCACGCTCGCGCGTCTTGACCGCGAATGCCCCAACTACGGCTTCAACACGTACAACGACTTCAACACGTTCTACTTCCAAGCTTCCTCCGGCACGAGCGGCGGCTCGTCCGGGTCGCCGGTGCTCAACGGCGACGGCGACGCGATCGGGTTGAACGCCGGTGGCAAGATGGGCACGTCGGCGTCATACTACCTCCCGCTCGACCGGGTCAAGCGCGCGTTCGAGCTCCTCCAAGCCGGCGCCGACGTCCCGCGCGGCACGATCCAAACTGTGTTTCAGCACAAGGTATCGTCCATGAAAATGGACAAGTTGTCATTTCTGTACATGCAGCCCTTTGACGAAGTGCGGCGGTTGGGGCTCCCGGCAGCGACCGAAGCGTCGGTGCGACAAGCGTTCCCGACGGCCAACGGCATGCTCGTGGTCGCCGAAGTCCTCCCGAGCAGCCCGTGCGGCGACAAGCTGCAGCCCGGCGACGTGCTTTTGCGCGTGAACGGCCAGCTCCTGCACGAGTTTGTGCCGCTTGAAAGCGTGCTTGACGACGCTGTCGACGCTTCGGTACGTCGTTCGACAGTCGTGTACACCGGTTGACGTCCATGCAGGTCCGCCTCGAGCTGGACCGCGCCGGCGAGCTCATCACGGTTGACGTGCCGGTCCAGGACCTCCACGCGATCACACCGTCGCGGTTTTTGGACGTCGGCGGCGCGACGATCAACCCGCTCTCGTACCAGCAGGCGCGCAACCACGTGCTCGCGCCGGGCGCGCCGTACGTGGCGGACCCAGGGTACTTTTTGCAGCGGTCGCGGATTCCCAAAGGCGCTCTGTTGCTGTCTGTCAACGGGACGCCGACGCCGACCCTCGACGCGCTCAAGGACGTGCTCTTGCTCTGCCCGGACAAAGCCCGGCTGGTTGTCAAGTACAAGCATTTGGCGAGCAAGGTCGAGAAGGTCGAGGTCGTGCACGTCGATCGCCGCTGGTTTCCATTCCAAGAGTACATTCGCAACGATACGACGGGCGCGTGGACTTGCACGAGCCTCGACGGCGCGCTGCCGCCGACGTCCGAGCCAGCGCCGGTTGGGTCGACGTCGATTTTGCCCGGGAAAAACTTTATTGAAGGGGCACTCGCGCCGTCGCTCGTCACGATCGAGTACGACCGACCGTTTTCCATCAACAGCCAAAACATGGCCAACTACCGCGGCACCGTACGTCCATTCTACAATCGTTGTCGCAGTAACTCGGATCTGGGACTAGGGTCTCGTGCTCAGTGCGGAGAAGGGACTTGTTGTCGTCGACCGCAACACCGTCTCGGACCGCCTCGGAGATGTCATGGTGACGTTTGCGAACACGCTTGTCGTACCCGGGAAGGTCCGCTTTGTCCACCCGGTGCACAACTTTGCGATCGTCCAGTACAACCCGGCCCTCATTGGCGACACGCCCGTGCAGTCGGCGACCGTGTCGCGCACGCCGCTGCAGCCGTCCGACCCGGTCTGGCTCGTCGGGCTCATGAGCGGCGTACGACGTTTTCTTGACAACTTGACACATTGATACACTTCGATCGGGTAGATTGGCCGGAGCTCGTGGTCGGAGCTCGTGTCGCGCGAGACACTGGTCTCGAGCGTCAAGTGGATCGCACTGCCGATGCCCAACCCGCCGCGGTACCAGGAGCACAACCTCGAGATGGTCGCGCTCCAGGACGTGGTCAACACGGAAGGCGGTGCGGTCTGCACGCCGTCGGGGGCTGTCTCTGCGTTTTGGGCGTCGTTTTCGTTTCAGCAGCAGCGCGGTCCGACCAAAGTCGAGTCGCAGTTTACGCGGGGCATTCCCATGGACATCATCTTGGACAGCGTCGCACCGCTGCTTCGCGGCGAGGCGTCGCCCAAGCTCTTTGACCTTGGCGTTGACTTCGAGCACATTAGCCTCGCCAAAGGCCGTGAACTCGGCATGGACGAAGCGACCGCGAAAGCGCTCGAGGGCCACGCGCCAGAGCGCCGCACCATCTTGTCGGTCGGGCGTCGCTGGGGCGGCACGGACGCCTCGGCCCAGTTGCGCAACGGCGATGTGCTCGTGGCTATCGACGACCGCGTCGTCACGTCGTTCCGCGAAGTCGAGGTTGCTCGCGTTTCCGCGGCTTCTATCTGAGACCTATGACTCTAGATTGCGACGCAAAAGGAGTCGGTGCAAGCGACCATCGTGCGTCAGGGCAAGCGCATGGAGCTGACGCTCAAGACCGTCCACCTCGAGAGCTGGGAAGTCGACCGCATCGTGTTTTGGCAAGGCCTTCTTCTCCAAGTGCCGCCGCTCTCGGTGGCGTCGCAGCGCGAAATCTCGTCCCGCGACGGCGTCTACGTTTCGTGCCGGTACACGATTGTCTAACTTTTGGGTGCGTGTCTCAGCGAGGGTTAGGTATGCGGGGTCGCCGGCCGCGCGGTACGGTCCGCCGCCCACGAGCCGCATCTGCGAGCTCGACGGCGTCCCGATCTCCAACCTCGACGACTTTGTGCGCGTCGTGACAGCGAAATCAGCGACCGCCACTTCGATCCGCGTCAAGTACATGGATCTCGGCGGCAAAATGCACCTGACGACGCTCAAGCTCGAGCCGACGTTCTGGCCGACGAGCCAACTCTCGTACCGCGACGGCGACTGGCAGCGCCAGAGTTTGTGAGACACTTTGGCACTCGTGCAACGATAACGCGGACAAGAACACAAGACACAGCAAAATGAGGCTCGTGGACCAATGGGTTACGGGGTCGCTGCCCACGCAATGGCATAGTCGTCGGCGTCACCGTCGTCGTCGTCGTACGCGTCGGTACGGGGCATGTAAAGAGGGGCCTGCAAGAGGGCGTATGCGCCCGCCTCGGATGCCTCTTGGACTTGGATGGGTTCGTGGAAAAGGCAGCACAGCTTTTGCACCGTACCGACTTCGTCGGCGATTCGGCCGTCGTACAGTGTTTTGCAGTGCTGGATCTCGGCCAAAATGACTTGGCGCTGCGTGTCCAAGTCCAAGTCGAAAAAGGTCAGTGGCGCCGACGCGGGCGGTGCCGAGGGGACCACGGGGGTGGCGACCGCTGACAATGGTCGCAGCACCCGGCGCACGCTTTGTTCGAGCACGTGGCGGACGTAGCTGGCAACGGCCCGGCGTGTCGCCCGCTGGCGGCGCTCTGCGTTCATCTCGTAGGCCATGGACGCCAGCCCCTCGTCGTCCATATCTGCAAGCTCGGCCTGCTGCCGCGGCGACGGCGGCTGGAACGGCGTCGCGCTTGGGCCTTTGGCCAGCACGTACACATCGGCTTCGTACGACGCGGCCAGGAGGTCCGAGCGGCGCTTGGCGGCGTGCAAGCTCACGTACGCATTGTCCACGTGGCCAGAGAGCGCGCTCTTGCGACGGAGCCGGAGCTCCGCCATGCCCATGTTCATCTGGCCTCGCTTGGCCTTGATGCGAGTGCTATGGTCGCGGTAGACGCAGTTGCCGCCGAGACCTTGGAGCACCTGGACGACCGCAGCCATGACGCGCTTCTCGAGGTTGGTCGCTGCAATGTGCGTCGCGATCGTCACGTCTTTCGGTACCCGGAGCGCCTCTGCGGTTTTGGAGATCGTGAGGAAGCTCTGCGCTTGCACCGAGCACGTCTGGTGGTGCGTGATCCACTCGGTCACGAGCGCCTTGTGCCGGTTCGACGCCAGCGTCGCGAG
This sequence comes from Saprolegnia diclina VS20, assembly GCF_000281045.1. NCBI lineage: Eukaryota > Oomycota > Saprolegniomycetes > Saprolegniales > Saprolegniaceae > Saprolegnia > Saprolegnia diclina. The sequence continues at coordinate 309,007 of NW_008246073.1, forward strand.
GGCTGTCGCCAGCGTCGCGTTGCGCTGAGCGGCATCTATCGACGTGTGCACGAGACCGAGCTGGTCCGTCTCGAGCCGGAGCCACGCAAAGGCCGCATACGCGATCGAGAGCATCTCGCACGCCATGCGAATGTGAAACACGCTGCCGGTGCGCGACTTGGCTTCAGCGATCGCCACCGAGGCTTGGCGCAGCGCCGTGTTGGCGGCGTGGGCTGCAAACGACTTGACCACGTGCTCGGGGGCCAGCGACAAGAGCACAAAGCTACGTTCCAACGTCGATTTGCGCGGATACATGGTGGATGGTACCGGTCGCGATCGCTTTGGCTCTGGGTCTCGTCCTCGGTGCGCGCGTAGCTCGTCTACCTGCCGCGTGACGACGACGAAGGTGGAATAGGACCACGAAGACCTGGTTTTTGATCTCAAAGAGCGTCTGGAAGTGACCGCACGCGCGCGCTAAGTCGACGACCGCATCGTCGTAAAATTGCAGCGTGACATTCTTGAGAAAGCACTGGATGTAGCGGTCGCCAAGGGCCCGCGCGCCAAAGCAGCGGTAGACCCAAGCCCTAGCATGGTCCGTTCGTAATCATACTAGCTCCACTATGGAAACGTGGATGAATGGATGGAGGGACGTACGTCTCGGGATCGCCGATCGCCGCGTACTCGGCCGCGAGGCGCGCGACGGTGAGGCACGCCGTGTTAAAGTCGTCGTCCGAGAGAGAGCTCTTGAGTGTTTTGCCCGTCTTTTCATGCTTGGAAAGCTGACTCGCGAGTCCGTCCACTTGCATTTTGGCCAAGGCAAATTGCCGCGTGTGCTTGCGGTCCATCGTGGCAATCGACGGGATGTATTTGGGGCGGTCCTTGGCGAGCGGCAACGACCATGCTTGCTTGGCGCGCGGTGACGTGGGGGATGTCGCTTCTGCATGAGGTTTGGGCTTGGGTGGGGACCTCGGCTTTTGTGGGGACCTTGGCTTGGTCGGTGACCGGGGGGCCGTGATGGACAACGTGTCAAACTGGATCTTCTTTGGCGGACTCGTGAGTGGCGTTGGAAGGCGCGGCGACGGCCGCGACGGCAGCGCGGGTCCATGGCTCGTACGCTGCGAAATGATCTTTGGGAAAGGCTGCGCATATGGGCACGGCCGGTTTGCGTTCTGCTTGAGAACTTGGTAGGATTGCGGGTCAGCGATATCATAGTCGTAGCGAATGCTGTCAAGCACCACACGGTGGTCCAATACAGACGCCGCCCCGAGCTTGACAGCATTCCACTTGACTTGGCCGCCGCCCGAGTTGCCGACCAGCGCGACGGCCGACGGCTTGCGCTGGGTCATGTTGCCTTTTGTTCTATATTGAGCGGCGACCAATCACGGCGCACCAACGAACCGTCGCTGCCCAATCGGCATCAAGCAAAAAGTATCTTGCATGGCGTGCACGTCGTGCGACGCATTGCGCAGCGCGCTGGTGCACTCCAAGACCGCGCTGGCGGCGACAACCTCTGAGCTCGCGGCGCTTCGGGTTCACACCGAACAGCGTCTGCCCGATCTGGGCGCCTACCGCCTGTACGTTGTCCACGCCCGCAGCCAAGTGCGCGCGTTGCAAGCGCAGCTAGATGCGGAGCGCGCGCTCTCAGACGAGCTGCGTCGTGAGCTCGTGACGTACAAAGCTGCTTCGTTGGCACCGATCGAGACGCGCCCACGGCACGACTCGTTGCTCTCGTCCGTCGCGGCGCTCGAAGCGACCATTGCTTCGATGGCGTCCGACCACAAACCGTAACGACAACATATTGTCCTATAAAATACACAAAGATTACGTGGTGCGTATTTTTAGCGCTGGGCAATGTTTTAATTAGACGGTGTGAAACTTCTTTCCCAGAGGATGGCGCGTCGCACGTGGCTGCCACTGGCGGTCGTCGCGGCGGCCGTGAGTGCCGATCTCCTCCTCGGCGTCCTCGTGCCGTCGCTGAGCGACACGCAGCTGCAAAACGCAGTGCACAGCGCTATCGCAGACGCAAGTGCTGCATTCCTCTTCAACCAGTCAGTGACGCCCATATTCCTCGAGACGCGCTGCTCGGACGCGGGTGCGCTCGCCGCGTGGCGCCATCTGCCCAACGTCAGCGCCATTTTGGGGCCGATTTGTGCGGCGTCGTCGTGCGCGCTCGTCGACTCCCTCCTCCAGCTCGAGCGCCCGGCGGTCGTGCATGTCAACTACGGCTGTAGCAGCTATTCCTGTGCGTCTGGTGCCAGTGCGACAACGTTGCAGATCGCACCGAGCGATGAGCACAAGCTCCGCGCCGTGGCCGCGCTTGCATCCCACTATGGTCAGTCGAGTGCAGAGATCGCGTACGTCATTTCGACGTCCAGCTCGTTTTATCCGCTGTTGCCGCTCTTGTTGAATGCCAGTGCGGGGACGGCGAGCCTGCTCTACGTGTACGACACCCCGTCGTCGCTCAGCAGCGTCTTGACGCTCGTGCAAACGACGCAGCCCCAGCTGTCGATGCTGGTTTTTGACGGCGCCGAAACGTCACCAGCGTCCAACGTCGCGTTTGTTGCGGCCGCCAACACCATCTTTGCCGCTACCGTCGGTCTCGTCTTTGTGGGCTTGAGCATCGACGTCAAGATGCTCAAAATGGTGTCACCAACGCCCTTGACCATCACCGTGCTCTCCATATCGATGCCCTCTTTGAATATTGCGACTAGTAACGTTTCTCTCGGGCCGCCATTGTCGTGGTCATCCGCCTCGATCGCGACCTCATCGACAACCTCAACAGTCAATCTCTTGTTCGACGCCACATACGCGTACCTGCGGTACCAAGCCAATAATGACGTGTCGTCGTCCGCGCCGTTTCTCGGTCGGACAGGCCTCGTGACGTATTTACCCGGCACATACATGCGAACCCCGGCTTTTGACCTGCACGTGCTCGTCGCTAGCACGCTCGCGACGGTCGGCAACTTTAGCTACCAAAAAACATCCGGAAGTATGGTCTACACGCCGATTTCAATCAACTTCAACTGGGCGCCCGTCACATGGTCCGCGACAAATTCGTCGTCGCTCTTGCCGTACGGCCCCGCAGTGCTCGGCGTGATTTGCATTCTGAGTGCGTGCAGCTTTATCTTGCTCGTGCGCATGTTCTTCTCGCAGAGCTGCCTCGCCGCGCGCGTCTTTACGGGCTTTTCCAAGCAGGAAAAAAGCGGAATCGAAGACCCGACGCAGACGCAAATGGTGGTCACGAACCTCGAGAAGCGCGCGGCCGAGCGCCGCGTCCAGCTCGTGCTCGGCCTCCAAACGCTGCTGGACATGACACAGCTCATTACGGAGCTAATTGCGTACTTTGTCTACGTCATGGTGTACGACACCAATGTCGTGCGCATCGCGCTCTACTCGATAGGCCTCGGCGTCGAACTCGCGTCGCTCCCGTCGCTCCTCATGCTGCGCGTGCCCATCTTTTTCCGCCACTCGCCGTGGGCGTGGGTGCTCAACACGATCAAAATCAAGCCGACCGAGACCGGGCCGGCGCTCGGCCCCGGCGAGCCGTCCGTCATGATCCGAAAGCACGTTCATGGACGGCAGAGCATGGTCACGACACTGGTCGCGCTCCAAGTGTCGCTGGGGCATTTGCAGCAAGAGCATCTCGAGGTGGCCAACTCGCTCCTCCGCCTCTGGCTCCAGGAAGTCCCGCTGCTCTGCCTCAACATTTACTATGTGTTTGCGTTCGACAGCAGCGTGCAGTACCGCACGTCGATCGTCGTCGCTTGCTGCGTCGACTTTGTCGCGCTCGGGTTCAAGACGCACCTCGTTCACCGCCTCACCGAGCTCTACGTGGCACAACGCGGCGTGCACTTTGACATTCAAATGGCCAAGCTCGAGTCCAAACAGCGCCGGTCGTCGTATACTTAGTCGTCCTATTTCGCGTTGTCAACATTCGGTTTGTCAAGAAAATATTGTCTCTAGTCCACTCGTATCGTCGAGGCGAGTGAGCAGACTGCAGTCGTAGGTGTAGGGTCCGTTGAGCGTTTCATCCGTGACGTGGCAGCACGAGCGTCCGAGGTTTTGGCGGCACTCGCGAAATCGAGGACCGCGGCGCAACAGTGTCTGAGCAGGCATACGACAAGCGAGAGATGTACGGAATCATGCCCTCGCACCGTCAAGGTCGCTAACCTCCATGCAGAATGTATGGCGCACGTTGGTTGGCCAATAATGTCATGCAGTGCCATGACGACTCATCGTGCCGGACCCCGTCGACAGGGTTGCATCATGATTTCAACCCCGTACGCAAACGTACGACGACCTGCACCAAGGACTGACATTTTTGTTCACGAAACAGCGCGCTTGCTCGTCTCTGTCGCAGATCCCACAGCCTTTTGCGGAATATTATCGCATCCAGACAAGCCGTCCGCGGATGATTCCTAAACTATGTGCTTGTCCTACCGGCACTGGCTAGCCTCGAGAGCATGTATGTACTTGAACCATTCGCCACGAGCGGCTGCTATCGACCTGCACTCTGGGTTGTGGACATTTCTGTCACACAGTACACGTGTACTCACACATAGCGCCCTCTCATCTGCCCTCTCATCATCATCACGATCTCCTACTGCGTAGTATTGCGCTCGCACAACCGTACGTCAACTGGAAGATACATGCATCTGGCATCTCGCCAATCTTGTCGCCACGAAGGATCTCCTCCTTCGGATGGCGTCAACAAAGGACGATTCCGAAATAGTTGAAATAATTTCATTTCAACAATTCCGAAAAGCAAACATGTACATCACGGTAAATAGTCGGTGAGCGACGGCTGCGACACGACTTGTTCATGGCGCCGAGCGACTTCGCGCATGTTGACTTTCGGGGCGCTTCGCGTGATCGACACGCTTGTGGCGGCGACCGGCTTGCGTCATCCGATTCAACATAGGTGTCGCAGTCGGCGTTGTGATTGGGTACGATACATGAGAACGCTTGTGATTGGCCAACGCACTGCTGGCCAGCATCCGGATACCATGGACGCAACGCGCCCGGATACGATATTTTGGTTTTTATTCCGCCGAACACGCATGACGGCCTCCCAGCGCCGCCTCTCGCGCATGTCGATCACGATCCCGCCGCCGGTGCTGTCGCCGACGCGCGACTCGGAGCTCTCGACCCGCTTTTCCTCCGGTCGGCTCTCGACGCTCTCGGCCAAGGACGCGTCCGACGACGACGTCGCCAAGGCCTGTGCCACGTGCCACGAAAAGTTTACCGTGTTTCGCCACCGCTACGCCTGCCACGTACGCTCGTCTGCTTATATCAACGGTCCATCATCTCATACATTTGTGTCTAGTACTGCAGCCTTGTCGTCTGCCGCAAGTGCTCGATCGCGCTCCGCGACGTGGGCGCTGACGCGGTCTTGCTGCCAACGCCGACGATCTCGGAAGCCGACGACGACCGCCACCACTCGGCGCCGAACGTCTTGTCACCGCCCATGTCCCCGCACTCGGCGAGCGACACGTCGCATGACTCGGCGCTCCTCTCCATGTCGTCGCGCTACAGCACGTCGTCAAACCCGTCGCCGTCCGGCCATCACCGGCTCCGCGAACGCTGCTGCAAGGGCTGCTCGGTCTTTACGTCGACGTCCAAGCCATCGAAAGAATGCCAGCTCTGCCACGACCCACTCACGCTCTTGAAGAAGAAGACCAAGTGCGCGATTTGCCAGCGATTCGCCTGCAAAAAATGCGGCGACGACGTCGACCCGACCGCATATGACCTCACGCCCGACGACCTCCCGCCGTCGTCGACCGCGTCGACCAAGAAGAGCAAGAAGGCGACCAAGGCGGAGCCCATCACTGCGTGGGTCTGCACCGAGTGCACTTCGGGGCACAACGCCGCAAAGGAACGGCGTCTGGCGCACTGCCACGTATGCAAATCGAAGTTTCACCACTTTCAGCGCAAGTGCACATGCCATGCGTGCAAGCAGCTCATGTGCCTCCAGTGCTCGTTTGTGCTCGACGGCCCACTCGCCCCCGCCCCCGAGGCCACCGGTTCGATCCTCCACGACGTCCGCGAGTGCAAGCCGTGCCATGAAAAAGCGCTTGGTATCAAGCACGCCGCCATGGCCCGAAGCGTCCCCACGTCGTCGTCGGCGCTTGGCGTCTCGCTCCAGTCAGCCTTTGAGTTTACAAAGGCGGCTAGGTCGTCGGCCCTCGGCGGCACGCTGCACACCTTTGAGCGCAACTGCGCGATCGTGCTCATGCTCATCGGGTCTGTCACGGTCGTTCTCGCACTCCTTGTCGCGTACTACGTCTGCTTTGCCGCCGTGGTCCCGGAAGAATGGGTCCTCAGCCACTACGCCCACGAGCCATGATTATCTATATTAACAAACTAGGCAATAGACATTCGATTTACTATTTAGTTAGTGCGCGCTACCGTGTAGACCCAGCGATGACCGTTGCTCTCAAGGTCGTACGTGTATCTCGCACACGCCATCGGCCCGGACGAGAGCGCGTCCAGTGTTCGGGCGACGGCCTACGCAACGCGTCAGCCTGTTGACACGAGAATGCGCATGCATACCAACGCCACGTCATCGATGCGGGTCGACGGGTGCACGTAACTAGACGTATCAAGTTGATACTATCCCAAGAACCCAGGTGTGTCGTACATGGAGAGGGCGGCGAGCGCTACAAGGTCGGCGCGCGAGCCGCCACTTGGCGGCAGTCGTGCGAGTGCATCTCGGGTGATGTTGATCCAGCCCACGGACGCCGCTGGCGGAAGGTCGGGCACGGCCACCAAGAGCGATGCGTCGTCGACGGGGCTGCCGTGCACGGGCAACAACGGCCCGACCGACGTTTGGTGCCCACTCGCCATGTCGTAATACCTACAGCCACCGCGTTCGTACTACGTCGAGGCGCATGCAGCGTCGTACGTAAAGGGCATGCTAGGCTTGCTGTAGCGCTGGCGGTCTTGCGCGTGGTACATGGCTTGCGATGGACGTTCGGTCTGCTGTGTCTTCTACAAGAGACCAGTTGCGACGTGGCTTTGTATCAACTTGATACCTCGGCCGTCTTGAACGTGTACGCGGGAGGCGTCGGCGCGCTGTCTTCTTCCACCCGCGGCCGCTTGGGCACTCCCTTGTGGGCCCGAGCCACGCGCAAAATGGCCCTGTCGTGTCCATGAGACGTGGCAAATCGCCAAAGAGCCGTGTACGCGTGGGGTTGCAAGCTCGGGTCCACTTCGGTCAACGGCGAGCGGAAGAGGCGCTCGAGGTGCAAGAGGCGCACCGACTCGTCCATGCTGTCTTGCGCATCTGGTGGGCATCATTAGCAAGCACGACTCGGCGCTGTCTACCTTGTCGCCATGTAAACGTCTCGCCGACGGGATCGAACGCCACAGACGGAACGTCCCAGCCGTGGGCGCCGCCCGCAAACGCGGTCGAAACTATCGGCTGGGACAGAAACACGAGGGCGCTCTCAATGTACAGGCGCGGCGTCAGCTCGGGCACTGATTTTCGCTGTGAGAAATGCAATGGCTGACGGGACGCGTACCGTTGACGCCGTCCAAGGCCGGGGTCCACGCGTGCTCCGCCAGCAGCATGTCGCAGATATCGCTTGCGGTGCGCGGTATCGTATGCAGTGCTGAGCGAATCGCGAGAAAGAGCGACGGGGCTGACGGCCGGATCTCGTCGATGACGGCCGGTGCGGAGGCAGGTAGCGCCATCTACGCGCCGTGAGCCGCGCGGCAAACCATGGAGATTGTACCGGTGTCGAGAGTGCTTGCTCGTCCAGCGACATGGGCTCGCGCAGCAGCTGCGCGCGGTGCGAGAGGATCGAGGCGGTGATTGACGACGCGTACTCAGTGCGCGCCCACTCGAACGCGACCCGCTCGTCCCGGATCCGCGCGCTGCGTGCGGCGCTTGGAAAGCTGAACCGCGTAAGCAGGTTGCCAAAGTTGACGTTGGCGCCGGCAAGAAGCTGCCGCACGTTCTCGGCGGCCGCGTCGTCGGACGACAAGCCCCACCAGCCACTCAAGTCGGGCAGCGTCGGGAGCAAGCTTGCACGCTCGGCCGGCGTGAGCCGCATCCACATGTCTGGCGGCAGCAGCGACAAGAGGTTTACAGGCGGCGCTTCAACTAGACACGTTTCCATGAACTGCAGTGGTCGTGGCAGTAGGCGTGTACCGCCAACGTCGTCGGCTGCCAACGGCCGACAGGCAGGCAATGTCACGAGCGCTAGATAGACAGCGTCAGTCTGCGCATCGAATGCTTGCGTAGCATGACGTACTCGGGACACGCGCGCGGAACGGGACGTCCATGTCCACGTCCGAGTCCGAGTAGTCCGAGTCCAGCGGCTTGGTGTCGCGGGCCATCGCGGCCTCGAAAAAATGGCGAAATCTTAGCACTGCGGAATTGTATTATTATCATTTCCCACCCACAGATTTCCCACAGTGGTTTTCACGTGTTCATGTGAGAAATAAAACCACACAGAGAGAGCTGATGGCGACCCACCCTCCCACCCTGTCAATGTGATCGTTGTCGGTATTTCCTCGCAGACGGCCGAGCAGATTTGGGGGGTAACGAATGTATTGGTGCCCCGCCTGCCCAGTGGTGGGCGAGGTGGGTTAGCTAATTTGCTACGGGCTGCAAAAGGCGGAATGATCAGAGCGAGCGGGACCGCTTGTTTCGCTGCTTGGACTTCTGTGTTCTGTGCTTCTGTGCTTCTGTTGTTCGTGACTGCTCGTCCCATCGCGCGGAAAACCTCTTTCTCTTCTTGAAAATGGTCCTATTGTCGGTACCGGTAGCGACGACCTATGGACACCGGTCGTTTCCGTGGCGGCTGTGTAATCAGGATATTCGTTGTCGCTCTAGTTGTCGTGTTGTCCTCCCTAGTAGGCACAAGGTTAGGTCTCCCAGCCCTAAAGCGAGAAAAAGGTTGATGCGATGAGGCAATAGGACAAGAATAATGCATTCGACGTGCGATCTTGCTAGCGCAGCTATGAGCTATATGTCATACAACATTGGTCTAGCGACTTTGGCGGACAGCCGTCCGTTCTTCGGTTTCGCGCATGTGGCCGTTTCGCATCAACACCAACAATGGACGGTCAGGACGCGTCAACATGTCTTCATGTTGAAGGTAAATGGAGTACGTGGTCTTAGGTGACTGGCTTGTAAAGGAACGGTGGTACAAAGGTCGAGATCACATTCTTGCACACGAGCTTGAGAAACCCCTCGCTGTTGTCCGTCCCTGCCGCGTAGCGGTAGCCTATGCTCAACAACGCCTGAAGCGTGGCTGTAATCACTTCGTCGCGGACAAAGGCGAGTACGACGAGGCGGGAGCTTGTCGCCCGCGGCGGCGGGCGAATGTGAATGAGCAGGAGCAGCTTGACGCCATTCACGATCTCGTCGTTGGCCGCGTGGAAGTCGCGCACGTCCACGCGACGGAGGCACGCAATGACCGCGGGGTTGACCAGCGCCACAAGCACGAGAAGCACGCTGGTTGGGATCGCGACGGGCCATGGCAGCCAAGACCACATGCACGTCGAGAGCGCCACCACCACGCACGTCGTCACGGGGTTGGCGACACTGCGGCGCAAGAGCTCCCAGACGGCAGAGTCGGAACCAGCATAGTAGAGGAAAAGCACAGCGACCTGCATGGCAAGCGGTGACGGCAAGGCGAGCCAGGCGACGACGACGGCGATCATTTCGTGAAGCATGGAGCAAGCAAGTCGAATCGATGTCTGCCATCTCTGCACCAGGCTTCCATCTTGCCCCGTCGAGGCGTCTGAGGTGGCTAGTGCAGGGTGCAATGCGGTACATCTCGCCCGTGGCAGCTGCCATCGCGCCGTCTCGTCATGCGGCGTGATTGCCCGAAGTGATGACGAATCGACGCGTGCGACCGGTGCTGCTGGCGCTCGTGGTGCTGGCGGTCGCATGGGACATCGCCCATACAGGCCTTCTGCTTTGGGACGCCGTCGCCTGCCTCGGCGTCATGCAGATCGCAATCTATGTTACGCCGGCCCGCCGCGTGCTCGTGAACCATGACGACGACGACGACGACGATGCGGATGTCATCTATCTCGGGACCTTGCCGCCGCCGCCGCCAACCGTGTGGCAGCATTTCGTCCAGAAGCAGCGCGCCGCGCTTGCGTGGAGCTCAACCACACCGTGGACGGCGCTGCTTTGGTGCTTTGCGTCCGTATACGCGGCCGCAGCGCTTCTTGCGGCTGCCCGCCTCGTGGCAAAATCGCTCGGGTGCACGTTGCCAGGGCTCGAGCTCGTGTTGCAGGCTATCGGTGACTTTATGGACTCGTAGCCGCTACTTTCAATGCAAACTTGGTTGCTTCCATGTGTGGTATGCTACAGGGACAGAGCTCAGGGACAGCTCGCCACACGGCTTCGCAGGCTCGAGGCGCTGGCAGCCGGGAGGATAGGGTTGCGTATGGTGGGAATGACGCGATCGGTCGACGGAGATGCGACACAGGCGGCACAGCTGAGTCGCCAAATGATCGCCATCGAGGGTATTGCTGCGGCGCTGCTCGCGGGTACCGCCGTGCGTCTGATGTTGCTTGCTGCCCGCGGTACCTTGCGCTGCGCTACCTTGTGGTTGTCGCTCCTGCCACATATCTTCGCCCTGGGCCTCTATGTCGTCGTGACGCCGGTCGCCGGTCCGAAGCCACCTCGCAACCCGGGTCGACTGCGCCGCCGCCATCGGGTGCTTACGTACTTCTGCCGTGCCGGAAAGCACGTTGCGCAGCTGGCGCTGGGCATTCCACTGGAGCTTCTGGGACGTTTGGCGTGGACAGGGGGCTTCAACATCTTTCAGGCTTGGCTCGTCCCGTCCAGCAGCACGAGCAACGACGTCCTCTGCACTGCGCTTCAAGACGCCGTGCGTGCATTCTTCTAAAGCCTGATGTGCGATGTGCTAGCCGACGGGATCCTTCCACGATCTGCTCGTATCATGGCGGTCGCCGCGAACAACGAAATGCACACTACGAGTAATACCATACATCCAGCCGAAACGAACGCTGCATGGGCTGGAAGGATCGAAGCATTGGTGTACCTTTGCAGAGGCGGCGATCGTGGTAGCGGAGCGTTGTCGTCGCCGGCGAACGTCTAATCACCTCGGAAACGGTGCTCCGGGAGATGGTGCAAGCGGTACAGAAGGACGAGACCGTGCACGGGCTCCATGACCAACTTGGAGAAGACGATGAGTAGACACAGAACCGCCTGCCCACGCGCCTCGATGTGCTCGATCTCTGGCAAGCGCGAGGCCAAGAGGATGACGAGGGCGAGTACGGTCCATGCGAGGAGGACATCACCTACGTGTGCAGCGGTGCAATCGAAGATCTCGTCCATGGCGCTCGACAGCATCGCTTTGAGCATCGGGCGCGCGGCTTTCTCCAGCTGATCGACGCCGACCTTGAGGAGCGCGTTGGCGGTCAATGCGACCGTCTGCATGGTCGTCGTCTGGCTGACGGCAAAATTGAAATGAGCCCTTCTGGCCAATCCAGGCATCACGACGCACTTGATTGGTTTAAATCCAACCAATCCACGGCGTCCTTTCCCCACCAAGATACGCTTTTGCGATGGTGACCAGCGACAAGCACCCATGCAAGACATTATGTTGGTACTATATATGTATCTAGGCGTTGATCTTGGCCTTCTTGGCGGGCGGTGCATCGGTGCTCTTCTTGTCGTCATCGCCTTGCGCCAAAAAGGTCGCAAGCGTCGCCTCGAGATGCGCGAGTGGGACCATCGGCGTCGTCTCGTGGCCAGTGAACGGCACGACGCGGTCACCATCCAAGTTGACTTGCACGAAGAGCTCGTTCGTGCTCGGCTTCTTGTAGATCTCAACCGCGGTGGTCGCCGCATAGAGCGGGAACACGTTCCCGACGCGGAGGGCAAGCGCGTTCCAAAAGGCAATCAGCGAGCTGTCGTGCACTGCGAGCAGCGTCAGCTTGTGCGTCTTGGTAGCCTACAGTATCCCACGATTACAAAAAAGGCTTCAATTTTAGAGGAAATTTCGAGGCTCGAAGCACGTACCTCGCGCGTCACGGCGGCTACCAAATCGGCAAACTCGCGCATGCCACGGCTAAACCCGCGATAGCAGTCGCCAGCGTGGCCAAAGAGCGCGTGGAACTCCCACGTGTTGTAGTCGACGATTTTGTCGTAAATCTCCTTGGGCATTTCATTCGGAAACGGTACTGTATGGGCGTTGCGACACACGAGCACCTCGCGCACTATTCCAATGTTAGGATATACCAATGGATGGAGGGCGTGACGCACGCGACGTGTAGCAAATGTGGTCCGACGGCGCAATGCCAATGATGCGGCGGACGTCAGCATCGAGTGCCGCGGTGTCGCCAATGTGACTTGGGATCGGCGCGAGCGTGGCGGCGAACGCTGGGTCCTTGTAGCGGGCGAGGAGCGTGCCGTACTCGGCCTGCGTGTACGTGGGCTCGAGCGACACGACTTGCGCAGTCCGGATAAAGAGCTTGGCCGCGTCGTCTTCGGACGTCGGCACGAACTCGGGCAAGAGGCCGTGGAGAAGACTCTGGCACGACCGGATCGTTCGGCGCACGTTCGTCGACCGAATGTACACGTCGTTCGGCGCGATTGCGTCGAGAAAATGCGCGTACTGTTCCCGCATCTTGCGGCCTTTGGCCTCCATTTGGTCCAAGCCCCACTGCGTGAGCTGGCCGTTGGGGTACACGCCGCCATCGCGCGGGTCCTTGGGCGGCGGCAGGTGGGTTTCCATGCCCACGACCTTGGCGATACGGCCGAGTCCTACATGCAAATATCAAGGTCTTGCAGGCCATCGAGTCACATGCACGTACGGGCAATCGTGTCGTCCGTCGGCAGCTTGGAGATCCAAAACTCCTTCTCAGCGGCGTCCATGACGAGGTGCTCGCCGACCTGCGTCGTGATGGGGGAGCGGTCGCCGTGCCGGAAGAGCAGCATCACATGCACGAGCTCAAGGTCGTCGCCTGTCGCGGCCGCTGGCGCCGTGGCCGACTTCTTGGCAGCCTTCTTGCGCGGGGTCGTCGCCTTGGCGGGGCTCTTGGCAGCCGCCACGGGGCTGCGTCCACTGCGTGTTGTCACCATCCTCGGAAGTTCAATCTGAACCGTTCACCCATCGCGGGATCGTCCGGATACGGCGTTGATGGGCATCCCGTATTCGGTATTCCCGAGGCTATACGCACGCAACCTTTGCATGCTACCGCTCTCGCAGTGCGCGCTACGTGCCTGCGCACGACCTGTACAGGTCTGAAACAATGCTTATCGTGGTGTTATATTGTTGCGCTGTCGTTTTAGCAGGTAGCGCGGCCGACAACGATGACTTGGTTACCCGGTCTTTACGGCAAAGTGGCGTCCAAGTAGACAGTGCGCGTCTGCGACACACTGGGCGAATCAGCGCGCGGAACGACGTGTTGAAGTTGTTGCTTGTCAGAAGGACGGCTCGGTCGACGGCCGCATCAACGACAGTCACGGTATAAATTTAGCGAGGCACCTGGCCACCTCTTGTCGGACCTCGACGTGGTCGTCAGCTTCTCCACCTCGTATCCCTGGTGCACGGTGCACTACAACCCAACACGGCGCCTGTCTGCAGCCATCACATCGTCGTCGTGATCGCCTTGTTCCATCACCTCGTATCTCGATCTGCCTCGCTCCCGCCATTCGTGGTTGTCTTTGCGGCCACACAAGGACGCGGCTTGATTTTGCAAGCCAAGATGCGCAGCGTCCCACGCAGTCGCATCGGTACAGCGTTGGCAACACGTTTGGTTGAATCTCTTTGTGTCTCTACATCCGCCCCGCACGGCCGCCTTGGCTCCGAGTCGCCGCACTCTCCACCGTTGTGCTAGCGTTGGCGCGCGCGTCTCGCAGCCGTCACGCGTCCTCGCGGCTCTAACGCACAGCTCGCATCACGGTCGAGACTTGGCGCTGGGAGGCGGAAGCCACCTGGCAGCGCGTTGGCCAATGGCCTTTGGATTAGATAACGTGCCAGATTCGAGGCACCGCGGCGGGTGGTCCAACATATACGATTTGAGAGGTGCGCATCTCGGATTCCTTGCATACAAACGCCAAGTACGGCGAGGCGGCCACAGAAAAAAAGGCTGCATTGGCACTCGGACTCCAGTCACACTCTCACCGCCGGCCCGATGAAGTTTGGGAAGGAGCTCCTCAACTCGGTCAACCAGAGCAACCCCGAGTGGGGTCCGTTCTGGATGAACTACAAGGTGCTCAAGAAGCGCATCAAGGCCGTCGTCGCGGCCGCCAAGCCGCCGAGCGTGAGCGACAACAAGGAGGCCGAGCTCACGCAGAACCAAGAAGAGATCGAGTTCTTCATGGAGCTCCGCGACCAGCTGCGGAAACTCGCTTGCTTTTACGTCTCGGAAGAGAAGCGGTACCTCTTCCGCTTCCATCAGCTCCAATCGGTGCTGCGCGAGATGAAGAAGAAGACGTCGGATGTCGACGAGATGGACGCCAAGCGCCTCATGCTCGCGTTTGTGCACTTTTACCGCGAGTGCATCCAGCTCGAAAACTACGCGGTCATGAATTACCAAGGCTTCTCCAAGATCCTCAAGAAGCACGACAAGATGACCGGCCACAACACACGAACCAAGTACATGCGCAAGATGGTCAACCAGTCGCCGTTTGCCAACTACCCGCAGCTCATTACGATGCTCGAGAACACCGAGCGCATGTTTGCCGAGATCCCTGTCGGCGACTCGGTCATGCAGACCGCGATGCACATGGCCACCATGATGGGCGCGCCGTCGACGTCATCTGCCAACGACGAGCCCATGCCAGCGACATAAGCGCTCGACCCCACCATCTATTAGGCACCACACTATGTATACGCGGTCCCACTTAGCTAACTCTGTACGAAAGCAAGACCGTCGACAAACTAGTGTTGATGCAGATTACAGGGTTAGGTACTTACAAGTAGAGCGACGCGGCGAAGACGATATCGCGCTTGATCTTCTTGCCGCCTTCTTCAAACTTGGCCTCGAGCTCGGCGTTACCGATCGAGTGCGCGGCCAGCGTGAGCTGGCGCAAAAGCTCCTCGAGGCGCCGAATGAGACGGATGATCGAGCCCTCAAACTGGTCGGTCATCTTGCAGATCTGGCTAAACTTGGCGCCTTCGCACCACGCGATCAAGACGTCGACCATGTTGGTGTTGAACGACGCCGCGTACTCTTCCACGTCGATCGTGATGTTGGCGTCCTGCATCGTCTTGGCCACACGCCGGGCCGTGTCGCGCAATGTGCGCACGGGCGCCTCGAGCGCCTCGGCGGTCGGCGGCTTTTGCCCGTCCTTGACCTTTTCCGTGTTGATCAGGCAGCTCAGAAGCGCGACCGTCTCCTTCACGCCGAGGTCGTTGAACGCGCCGTTGAAGATGAGCTCCGTCACGAGGAGCTCGTCGGCGGTCGAGACCTCGCAGGCCGTCCGGCCCTTCCGGCCAATGACGTTGTCGGCCGTGACAAACTCGAGGCGGCGCAAGACGCGCTTCCGGCGCCGGAGGTCGTCCTTCAAGACGAGCGTCTGCGAGTCCTTGATCTGGCGCTCGAGCTCGCGCACCTTGGCTTCGCACTCCATCTTCTCGGCGTACAGCGCAAAGCGCGAGCCCGGTTCCGCGTGGATCGGTGATGCGAGCATCGCCGCCTGCGCGTCGTTGGCCTTCGCGACCAGCTTCTTGAAGCCCACGTCGTCGATTGCCATGTCCTCGATCGGGTCGAGGAGCGGGACGCCCTGCGGGAACCGGCGCATGACCTCGGCGAGCGACTTGGCGACTGCGACGCGCGCATCGAGCGGGCGGAGGTCCTTGGGAATGTACACGCGGAGCGACGAAAGCACGTCGATACGGGCGAGCGGCACGGGGCAGATCTTCATCTCCGACTCGCGGGTCGTCCACGAACCCGGTGCCGCGGGTTCGGGCTCGGCTTTGTCGACGCCGGCGCGGCAGTTGAGGAGCACATGCACGACCGTCGCCGTGTCGGACGCTTGCGCCGCGTCCGGGTTGGTCTTGAGGCCCGACTCGAAGTTGACAATGACGCCATAGTCCCACGGCGCGCCCGTGCTGTGGACCTTGACGAGGCGGCCGGCGTTCAGAAACGGCACCACGTACTTGGGCTCGTTGCGGATCGCGCGGAGGTCGTCGGCGTACTTGGCGACGCTGCGCGAGAGGTAGTAGTACTCGGCAACCTCGGGTTCATTGGGAATCTCGATCGCATCCTTCTCCTCCAAGACGCGGGCGAGCGCGTCTTCCAACCCTGGCGCGGCTTGCTCGTTCTGGAACTGGTGAAAACTCTGCTTGATCATGTACTCGGGGTTGGCGTCTTCGACGCGGAGCAAGTTGAGAAGCATGTTGTAGCCGAGGTGGAAGCTGGAAAAGAGCGGGTCGGCCTGGCCGTACAAGATGCCCTTGGCGACCTGCGGCTCCATCTTGTCCGAGAGCATCTGGATGACGATACCGCGGGCGTCCTTGGAGCGACGACCGGCGCGGCCCGACATTTGAATGTACTCGCCGGACGTGATCCAGCGAAAGTCGTTGCCGTCGTACTTGCGGCAGTTGGTGAACACGACAGTTTTGGCCGGCATGTTCAAGCCCATCGAGAACGTCTCGGTCGCAAAGAGGCACTTGAGAAGCCCTTCGCCAAACATGATCTCGATGACTTCCTTGAGGATCGGGAGGAGGCCGCCGTGGTGAATGCCAATGCCGCGTCGCAAGAGCGGCAGGATCGAGTCGACCTGCGGAAGGCACTTGTCGTCGTCGCTGAGCGAGTCGATCGCGTTCTTGAACACTTGGTCGACCATGGTCTTTTCTTCGTCGGTCGTAAAGTCGAGCTTGGAGAGGAGGAGCGCATACGCTTCGCACTCGCGCTTCGAGAAGGAGAAGATAATGACCGGGTCGTACTGCCGCTCCATGACGAGCTTGACGATGCGGAAGACGTCGGCGCCAATCTTCTTTTTCGGGTTCCCGCCCGTCTTTTTGGCGCCCTTCTTGGCGCTTTGGTCGGCCGGCTCGGGCTCCATGGACGCCGAGAGCGTCGCCATGGCCTTTTGGAAGTTGTCTTCGCGGAACTTGCCCTTCTCGTCGACGACAAGGTGGAGCCCGTCGCCGCCCGCGGGGAAGACGTAGTGCTGGAGCGGCGTCGGGCGGTAGTCCGTGTACACAACGTGGCACGGCTGGTGGTGGATGTGGCAAATCCAGGACGCAAACTCCTTCGAGTTGGGAATCGTCGCCGAGAGGAAGACGAACCGGACCTTGTGCGGAAGGAGAATGATGCTTTCCTCCCAGACCACGCCACGCTCCTTGTCGCGCATGTAGTGGATCTCGTCGTAGATGACCCACGCGACTTCGCGCATGACCTCGGACCCGCGGTAGAGCATCGAGCGCAGGATCTCGGTCGTCATGATGAGGCACGTGGCCGTCGGGTTGATCGTAATGTCGCCTGTCATCAAGCCCACGTCGCCAAACTCTTGCTCGAGGTCGCGGTACTTTTGGTTCGAGAGCGCCTTGATCGGCGACGTGTAGATGACGCGCTGCTTGTCACGGAGCGACTTGGCGATCGCGTACTCGGCGACAGCTGTCTTACCGGCCGACGTGTGCGCCGAGACGAGGACGCTCTCGCCCTTCTCAATGTAGTCGACCGACTGCTGCTGGAACGGGTCGAGCGTGAACGGGTACTTCTTGGCCGGCACAAAGTCGTCCGGCAGCGTCGGCGCCACGTAGTCCGGCGGCAGCGCCGAGAATGAGATGAGGTTCTTCTTCTGCGTACCGGTTGCGCAGTGCACCTCGTCCTTGGGCGCTTCGACGTTCTGCACGACTTGCACTTGGATGCGCTTCGTGGCGGGCAGCGTGGCCTCGTCGGCCTTGCGCTTCAAGGGCGCGGCCGCCGTCGGCGTCGGCGCCGTCGCCAGCGCGGCCTGCTCGGCCGTCGACAGCGTCTGCGTGTCGTCAAAGGCGCCAAAGAGGTCGAGGTCGTCCATCGCGAGTTCTACTTGTGGCAGCTTCGGACCAGTGCTTTCGAAAAACCACGCAGGATTGGTCAAAACTCGAACCAATCATCGACGCGACCATTCAAGTTGCATTCTATTATTATTATCGCACCACAAGATCGGATAATCGCACGCAACATTGGCGCGGCCACGCCTTGGCCATTTCAGCGCGGTGCATCAAGGCCATACCTGGCTACATGCCCTTGGCTGCCGCTATATCCAGCTGTGTGAAGTCGCTGCTGCCATGCACGATGCCACTTCATCCCGCGGTGCTCAAACCGTATACACCAAGCGTCCATGGCCTCAAGATCGGATAATCGCACGCAACATTGACACCCGCCATGCACCAAGCACCACAATGCTGCCGCCGCTGGTGCTCGACCGAGCCAAGACACCGCTTCAAACCGCAGTGAGTACACGACGTTATTGATCTAGAAGAAACAAGTTGAGAGCTCTCATCTCACTACTTGGTGGGGCGCGTCGCGACCCAGTAGAGTGAGTTGGAGCGCGAGTTGCCGTCGTCATAACTCTTGAGCGTCTGCACTTCGTCCCACGCGGCGACAGGGTCAATGATCGCATGGTCCAAGAAGGCATACCCGCGCCAGATCTCTTCCATCGGGCTCTCCTTGCGGGAGACCGCGCCGTCATAGAGCACCTTGTACTCCTTCTGAACGTACTCGGGCGTGAAAAACTCTTCGGTGATGGGCGTGAACGGCATAAAGTTGATCAAGTGCATGTGCTCGATGACCGGGCCAAACCACGTCGCGTACGACACCTTGGTCTGCCCGACTTGGCCAGTCATTTGGTTCTTCGCGTACAGCTCGCCGTAGATCTCGGGGGTCGTCTGCCAGTACGTCTGCGCCGCGCGCATCTCCATCGCGAGCAAGACGCGACCAAACTGCTCGAGGTCCGGCATCGCGAGCACTTGGCCGAGAAGGTACACGCCGTAGTAGGCGTTGATGGCCTCCGAGACGCTCTCTTGGGACTTGCCGCCGTCCAAGACGTACACGCCGCTCGCAAACGAGTGGCCGTCAAACCACGACACGTGCCGTGCGAGCGGGAAGTACGGACTAGATAACGTGGCATGAGACGCGCTTTAGAGCATTCGATCAAGACGACGTACTCTTGGATGTTGAAGTTGGCAATGTCACGGACAATCGTGTGCAGAGCCGCCTTGTGGGCCATGACGAACGCAGGCTTGTAGCGACCGAGCACCGCCGCCGAGTAGAGCAAATAGCCATAATGAAAGTGCTAAGTATCAACATTGACATCGCTTTTGGACCAGGAGAATAGAGAAGTACGTACATGGTCGTTGTACCAGCCGTTGCCAAAGTCCGTCATGTAGAACATCCCCTGGATGCCCACCGACGAGCACACGCCGCCCCAGACCGTATCGTACACGAAGAAGTCGCTGTTCTGAAGCGTGAGCCAGCGCGTGAGCCAGCCCTCGATCTTGGCCAAGAGCGAGTCGCGCACGGCCCAGTTGTGCACTTGGTCGGCGATCAAGACGAGCCGGGCTTGGCGCGCAAGTTCCTTCCCAAAGAAATACGGGTCCGACGCGCTCGGGCGGTACGACGCGTCCTTGTCGAGCGCGGCCGAGATGTCATGCACGCGCTTCGGGTCGATCGGGCGCTGCGAGAAGAAGCCGGTCGTTGTGAGCGGCTCGAGCAGCGTCCACGCCGACCCAACTACCGCCGTGAGGTTGCCCTTGATCGTGCGATGGCCGTAGCGCCCGAGCACCTTGAAGTCCGAGGACGTAGCCGTGATGTCCGGCCGCGTGTTCATGACAGACGAGACGTTGACACCCGTCGCGTCACCGAACGCATCCACGTGGTGCGGAAAGGCGAGCATGAGCAGGTCCTCGTTCTCGATCGTCGACGCGTTCGGCGTCATCTGCTTCGTCTTCCACGCAAACTCGACCGCGCCCGTGTTCTTGGCCGACCCAACGCGAATGGACGCGGCGACAGGCACGACGTTGGCGCTCCGGTGCAGAAGGGCCTTGAACTCGGCCTTCTTCTCGCCTTGGGGCACAAGCGCCGCGCGCACGATGCCGTAAAACGACGCGGCTTGCACCGTCGCGGTGTGGGCATCGACGCGCAGCGTCACGTTCGACGGGAAGAAGACGAGCCACTCCTGCACGAGGTTGCGCTCGATGCGCGTATGAAAGTGAAAGTGCGACTTTGTGAGCGTCAAGACCGTCTTGTCATTGACAGCAACGCCGTTGACCTGCGTGATGGCGCCGACCGCCCCACCAAACGAAAGCGACGGCACCATGCCCTTGTAGTCGACCGAGAGGTACGGCGACCCGCGCGAGAGGAGCGCTGTAAACGTGCCGTGGTGGCCCGCGCGCTTGAACTCGAGGCGCGCGTGGAGCGAGTCAAAGCGCACGACCTGGCGCGTCGTCGGCGCCGGGTTGCTGCCAAAGACGACATCGTCCGCAAAGTACTCTTGGATAATCGCATTGTCGCCGACGCGGCGGTCGTCGCCGTACGACACTTGGAGGCCGCGGTTGAGGCCGATGACCGTATAGGGCGTGAGCGTGACTTGGCCCTCGCCGAGGTGTTCGCCGTGGCCATCCGCGATGAGAAAGTTGGTCCACCACGCGTTGGACGGAATCGCGCCCTTCCACGTCGGCGCATGGAGCTTGGGCGTGATGAGGTTGGTCATCTTGGTGAACGGGGGCTCCATCTCTTCGCCGGCCCAGTCGGCGAGCGGTGCGTTCGGATCGGAGCGCGGCGTTGGCGCCGGCGTCGTTGTTGGTGCCGTTGCCGGTGTCAGTGTCGTTGCCAGCGCCGACGTCTGGTTGGCCTGCACGACTGTGGCAGTGGACGGGCCCGACCACGCAAACATGGCAACAGCCGAAACGGCGAGGGCGGCGCCGACGGCTACCTTGGCGTACGTGAAGCGCTTGTTGCCGTTGTTCGGCGGCGCCGGCGTGCCCAGCAGCGGAGTGCTCTCTCGGCTCATGCGCAAAACAACTTTCGTACTCTGCCTGGCCACGCCTTCAACGCCGATCTTGCGTGATAGGGCCGGATACGCCTGCTATCCGGACATCTGCGACACGCATCAGCACCGAATTCTCCAAATATCAAGTTTGAGAGACTTGAACTGCCCGACAGGCGGACAGGCGCCGACGACGGACGGCCATCGGCCGCGAAAGATCAAGTACTGTCTACAACTCTACGCCAAGGGCGAGCGCAGCAGGCGCTGCGTGGATGCGGCTGCAGGCTGCACCTATGGAGGGCTAGCAGCAGCGATGTACTGTAGCTATCACTCTGCGGTCGGTTCGTCCAGATGCCCAGGTTTGACATGTCGCTACGCACGCCAAGCAATTCGTCCAAGCACACACTCCGTGCACCACACAGTCGCAAAGCGCGTTGACGCTGGCGTATGTGTTGTCGTCATACCTGGTTCTGCGCTGGCGACTGGGCCGGACGAAGAAGGCGCGCCGAGTCTAAAGAGGTGCACACCACGAGCGTACCCACTTGATCTAGGCGAATTCCGATCCCCAAAACCTGCAAAAACGAATGCAATCTGTGGTCGCGGGCCGCCACCGCCCACCGGTCCCCATCATCCTGGTACACCGTACCGGTACGATCGAGCGGGTGACGATCTCCAACCTCCAAGCTGGAGCTGGCTGGAGACCTAGTGCTTGTCCTCGATTCTTGAAACCGACCATATATATTGAAGAGTCGTCGGCTATGGTACATGGTGGCGGTGGTGCTCACAAGCGCCGGGACACGGCAGGCGGGAGCAGGCGGACGAGTGGGCGCTTGGGCATCTTCCCGCGCAGCTTGCGCGGCGCCGACGGCAGCGCGTCGACCGAGTAGTTGGCTTTGAGAAAGGTTGCGATCGCGCTGTGGCCCATGCGCGACGCTTGCACCGCCGCCTTGCGTGAACAGCCTTCGTGACGATATGTGTGGAGGAACTGGACGACGGCCAAGTGGCCGTTGCGCGCGGCGCCGTCCATGGCGTACGTGCTGCAGCCTTCGGTGCGCTCATTGTGTAGAAATTCGACGATCGCCAAGTGCCCGTGGGCGGCCGCAAAGTCGAGCGCGATCGCACTGCAGCCCTCGTTGCGGTGCGTGTGTAAGAAGCGCACGACATCTATGTGGCCGTTCCGGGCCGCGTAGTCCATGGCGCGTACGCTGCAGCCTTCGTCACGGTGCTTGTGCAGGTACTCGATGACGAAAAGATGGCCGTTCTCGGCGGCGCCAACCATGGCCTGGAGACTGCAACCTTCGTGGCGATGCGTGTCCAAGTAGGCCACGACGGGTAAGTGTCCATGCGTCGCTGCTTGGTCCATGGCGTCGGATGTGCAGGCGTAGCCCGCTGTGTGGAGGTAGGCAACGATCGCGCGCTGACCGTGCCGGGCGGCGCAGTCCATCGCCGAGGGCGAGAAAAGGTCGAGCTGGCAGGCCTCGAGGCGCTTGACGATGTCGAGCTCGCCGCGCGCAATGGCCTCGTGCAGCACGACGCGGCGGTCACTACCATCGCGCACGCAGAGATCGCGGAACGAGAGATCACGCGGCGGCGCAGAGCTGGCACGCCACTTGGCAAAGCGTGGGCGGAGGTCGTCGTAGAGGCCGCACTGGAAGGACGTCATGGCCGCGACAAGGTTGGCGTCGACGAGGCAGCGAAAGGACGCAGTCATCTCTACGCGGGGGCGCTTTGAGTTGTGCATGCGTCGTCGGATCTCGGTCTGCGGATCCGACGACGTCTCGGTCGCGATCTTTCGATCGAAACCGGCCACCGATATCCGGATGCAATGTCATTGTCTAACACTAATTATTGCATTCCAAAGTCAGCGCTGCGAACCTGTCACCGTTCTAAGCCTCTTGGTGCACTGCCTTGTTGTCCGTCACCTCTTTCCTATACACCGAGAGCTCGGCGTTGCTCGCGTTGCGTACGTGAATGAGGTCAACTGCTGAAGCTGGAGGCGAGTCGATAATTCTCACACTATTTGGGAGCATTAAAAATCAAGCCGTGTTGGCCTTTCCGCTCGCCGTCGCCTTGGGCGAACCCACAAGCGACCCTGCTAATACATTTCCTGCATTGTCCTGGCGTAGAACCGACACGTTGTCTGTGGTATCTACTAGCCTCGACAACGAATAACATAAACTTTGCATAAATTTATGGCCTTGGTAACGCAACAAGAGCGGCGCTCAACGACGAGGAAGGGAGCTCTAGCTTTGTCGTGCCGAATGAGCACGCGAGGACGCGTCGGAGCTTCTCCTCGGGCAAAGCAGCGCCTTGACCTCTGTCTCGGCAAGTTCATGCAAGACGCGCATTGAAATAGTGTGCGAAATCGGAAACGAGTTTGTGAAACGCAAAACCGACGAAACCCACGGCCAAAAAATGGGTCATTTTTTTAGAATTGAGATTTCGCCCACAAGATCAACATGCACCATCGACCGACGCGCGGTGGCACGGGCTGGGACTGCAAGGCCGAGAACGCCAAGGCCGCGGGTCTCTACTACGAGATCGCCAACGTCGGCAAGATGGTCGAAGCCTCCAAGAAGCGCATTACGTGGCGCATCAAGATGGAAGAAGGCAAGGAGTACGAGATCTCGCTCACGCACTCGATCGCGTCCGGGAAGAAGAACCTCCGCATCGATGGCATCGTCATGTACCAGACGAGCACGGTACGCCGCATCGTCGCCCATGCCAGTGGTCTTATCGCGGCTGCAGTTTAGCCTCGGCGACTGGGACTATGTCTTCAACCTCGGCAACCACGTCTTGCACTGCATCATCAAGCCGTCCGTCGAGCTCAACGACAGCTATGGTAGGCAGCTCTCTATTGTCGCCTCAGGCATCACGCTACGGAGCGTAGACTTGATTGTCGACGGCGTGTCCTTTCGCCGCCTGCCCGAGCAGCTCAAGACCAAGAACGACAAGGACGTCAAGCGCGGGTCGACGACCGCCAAGCCATTGCAGCCGCGCCCCAAGAGCCGCGAGTCGAGTGCCAGCGACCTCTCGCGCACAGGGTCGGGCAACGCATGGGAGTGCACGACGTGCACGCTCGTCAACGAGAAGGGACTTGCGCCCATCTGCGAAGCCTGCGGCAGCCCTCGCCCCCGCCAAACCCGTACAGGACCTTGACCGTGAAGACGGCACTCAGCGTCTTGTACTAGTGGCCAAGACACCGTCGTTCGAATACTCCAAGCAAAGCAGCGCCAAGGACCTTCGCGAGCCGGCGCCACGCACCTCGGAATTTCGCCCGTTTGACGCACCACCGGCCAAAGCCACGCCCGATGGATTCGGTGTCGACATGACCAAGAACGATCCGTTCGCGGTGGCGAACGCGGGCTTTAACCAGCAGCAGCAACAGCAGCGCACGGGCAGCTCTGGTAACTTCAAACGCCCCTGGCTCGGGGATATCCACTGATGAATACCGTAGAGCAAATTGCGTCTATGCTGCAAGGCTTAGACTTTTCGTACACGCCGCCGCCACCACCGCCACCGACACCGGTGCAACCGCCGATGAGCGACGCGCCGCCGGTACAGCCGTCTGAATATTACGGACCCAATTTGGACTCGTGGTGTAGGTGACGCCGAGTGACCCGCTGTGGGGCGCCAACATTGTGAGCCTCGACTTGGTCGAGAAACCAAAACTCAAGACGACCGTGAGCATGCAGACACTCGAGCAGGCGCGGTTGGCCAAGCCCAAGGAGGCGCCGCAGCCCGTGATGCCGCCACCTATGCAAGCGCCGCCGACGTATACCCAAGCACCCATGTACCCTCCGGCGTCCATGGGCTATGGAAATCCGCCTGGCGCGTACCCGGGACAGCACATTGTGGCGGCGCAACCATACGGTGGCATGTACACCAACACCAACGGACCCATGGGCGTTCAGCGGCAGCCCACGGCGCATACCTTCATGCCCAACATGACCAACGTTCCGCCGCCAAAGGCCGCGCCTGGCCACGCCGCCAACGACCCGTTCGCGACACTGTCGTAATCACGAACCTCAATGCATCTGCACGCGCCTTGTGCGGCTTCTTTCGAGTCTTCAGGTCATCGCTTGCGTGCTCAGCATGGCGAGAAGCGCCGTGCAAGTCTTGGTTTGATGAGTGCATGGGAGAGCAGCTTAAGACTCGACAGGTGCAGTTGGCGGTGGATGTGCCCTTGAGGACAGTTCTTTAGCGGCGCACGACCTCACATACGCTTTCTACGCCACTCGGCGCCTGGAGCCCCTAGTTGGTCGATGACGTGGCCGTCTGTCAAACTGCGCCGTTTTACTCCCGATCGCGACGTCTGGAAGAACTTCATGATAGTATCGTGGTGGGCGGTCACGGCCACAAGGGCCTCCGGGCGACTACAAATGACGAGCTTCCGCGCTGCTTCAGTCCAGCGAGCGAATGAATAAGTGGATTCTTTACGAATGACGTAACATCAGTATACAAATTCGATAGACAGATAGATAGATAGATAGATAGATAGATAGATAGATAGATAGATAGATAGATAGATAGATAGATAGATAGATAGATATATAGATATATAGATAGATAGATAGATAGATAGATAGATAGATAGATAGATAGATAGATAGATAGATAGATAGATAGATAGATAGATAGATAGATAGCCCATGTCGGTCATTTGCTGTCAAGATCGTCGTGGTGTTGAACCATCGACTGCGTGGTACCAACGATGACTGCCGATGAGATGCAAACACAAGCCGATGTCGCGTTGGATACAGACTGTCGATGGCATACATGCTAGTATCGGATGAGTGGATTGTTGGTGGCTTTTACGGCCGTCGAGTCAGTCGAGCTCGCATTAACCAAGAGTACATAAATATCATGCCTGTAGAACGGGCATATAATATCGTATTTATGTACTCTTGCATTTACCCAGAAAAGGGCTGCATTTTCCCAGAGGATACGGCATGTATGCGGTCAGCGGCCATTTGGATTCGGGACGAGCAAGGAGCTACGCGCACGTTTCGAGAACGACGACAGAGCGATGGGTGGGAGGCCAGCCACGGACGAAGCGTTTCTGCGGCAAAGGCACGTACTTGTACTAATGTGAGCGCAAGGCTGACCACTGTATGCTCGCGTTAGACTCGAATGGGCGGAGCGACCCTCAAGTTGGGGTGTCGACGTGCGAGCTACTTATGTGAGAGAACGGGCCACAGAGCAAGTGCGCGACGACGTAGCCCAAAGGTGTCGAAAAGTTGCTCGAACCAAACCAACGTGTGTGGTCATTTACGGTCGACGCAGCATGCGCTCCTGCGTGACCATGTCAACTATTACGACGCCAGCGACATTGCTTTCAATGGAGCGACTTCGTGGTGATCGTGATCTACGTCGTCGCGTGCTTACTCTGTAGCTCGTTCTCTAACGTAAGTGGCTCGAACGTCGACACCACAACTTAAGGGTCGCTCCGCCCATTCGAGTCTGGCGCGAGCATGCTACCTCTCGCTAGGGACACGGTGCCGCACTCTATCAGACAAACGTCCCCTCGCAAACTCTCACCAAGCATACAATCTGCAGCTTGCATTCCACCTTAAACCTCGGCGACTTGAAGCCCGTCCATACCTTTGTTGTCCGTGTTCTCGTTCTGTGGGCCGTGGTTTTGCTGGCTGTTGGTGACGTCTTTGGGCAGCAATGTCATGAGATCTTGGTACCGGATCGTCTTGCCCTTGGTCGCAAAGCGGAGCCGCACAAACGTGTGGAATTTATGGCGCGAAAACGCAAAGCCAAACTGCTTGAGCGTGTCACGGAGCACTTCGGTGTGGATAAAGCCGTCGCCCGCGTCGTCGTCAATGGCGTCTGCGCGCGCAAGCGCGTTCTCGACGTCCCGAATATGCTGGCCCGTCCGGTGCAAGTGGTTGACGATCTGGTGGACCATTTGACCTGTGAGGGTGTTGACTTCGATCACGTGCTCGATGACGCTCGCGAGCTTCTTGGGCTCCACCCGCCACGTGCCCGAGACGAGCGCAAACTGCCGTACAATCTTGGGCGCGAGCACGATCGCGTTGAAGAGGAGCGGGAGCGCGAGCCCGACGACGCGGAACGCACTGCCGATGGACGCGCCGCCCATGTACATGATGCAGTTGAGGAGCAGCGCGCAGTAGAAGCCGTTGATGATGAGGAAGAGCTGCATGAGGAAATGCACGAGCTTGTGCGAAAAGTACGGCAGCGTAAACGTGCCGCCGCCACTCGCTGTGAGCTTGACCGAGAGCGTGTTCTTCTTGATTTGGGGTTTGAGACCCCGCAGTCGACGCATTGCGGACCGCAAGAGCTGCAGCAAAAGGTCGTGCGCCAGCCACGCCGCACCGTGGTGCTGTGCGTGGAGCATCTCGGGACTTGTTAATTCTTCTTCGACGCGCTGCATTTGAGCGAGCGCTCGGTCCATGTCCTGTGTGCGCTCGCGCTCTTCCTACGGGAGACATGAGAACGACGACCAAGTTGTGCATGGTCGTGTCGACCTCGCGAATGACGGGCTCCATCGCGCGCTTGAGGTTGACAAACTCGCGCATGTCGAGCGACTCGTCCACCGTAATGGACGACTGCATATTGGTCGCAAACGCGTGGGCCATGAGCAGCTGCACGAGGTAGCGCAGGTAGATGAGCAGCAACAGCATCACGAGCGACAGCGAGAGGCCGAAGCACGCAAAGACCGAAAGGCGCGCTTCTTTTGACGCTTGGTACGCGCTGTGCGTCACGAGCTCGCCCGTGCACGCGAAAAACGCAGCGTAAATGCCAAAGAGGACGAGCCAGATTGTCACGTCAATCTCAATCAAATGCGCAATTTGGCTGTCTTGGACTTCGCGAATGTACTTGGGAAAGGAGAAAATCTTGGGGAGCTCGTACGTTTGGAGGAAAAAGTGCCCGAGGATCTTCATGTGCATGCGCTCCTCGTACCGGTTCGAGACGACCGTGCGCATGAGCTTGTTCCAATGCAACGCGTACGCATTCTGCTTGGCCTCGGCTTCCGCGACGAGATCCCGCGCCGAAATGATCGAGATCTTGTCCATTTTCTTGTTGGACCGACGTAGGCGCAGAAACACGATGACGGCTTGGAGCACGAGCGCGATCGCGAGGAAGAAGACGAGGATGTCGGCCGCGTCCATGGCCTGGTAGGCAACGCCGCCTTTGGCCACGAGCCCAATGTAGAGGCAGAACTTGACCATGAGGTAGATGAGGCCGACAATCATGAGTTCTACGCGTGGCCCATGAAGGCCTGTAGAGTCGATAGCAGCGTACCTTGGGTCGTCTTGTGCAGCATCTCGGCGTACTTGCGATGGCGCTTGAACGCGTGCTCGAGCGAGTGCAGGAGCGCGTCCAGCACAATGACAAAGACGACGAGGCAAGCGACGTAGAGGAGCACGTCGCTCGTCTCGAGCGTTGCCGTCGGCGCCGCCAGGATCCGGTCGTCCAACATGGGCAAAAATGCAACTGCTGCACCACCGGTCGTGTTTGCCTTTCTATGGTATCCGGATTTCCGGATATAGGAGTAACTGCTACCAACAACCCCTCTGATTCCTTGCGCAAATGCAAATTCAGAGATTCGCGCGTGCAAAAGGAGGGTATTCATCAAAATGTGTTTGTACAATCCGAGGATATTCACGCTGCAAGTAAAATGATCGAGGAACGTCGCTACGCTAAATGTAGAGTCATCTAAGGACTCACTCGAGTGACCCACCGGAAGCAGGCTTGTTTACACCGGCATGGTCGTACTGTAGTAGAATATATGTACACTGCGGACGAGGAAAAGCTAGCTGATGGTGCAGCTGGTGTTGTGGCAAGCACGACGCGTGGGGAATTCTTGTTCATGTAGACCTTGGTTCTAGCTGGGTTCAACCCATTGTGGCTCACTCCGTTCTGACGAGGTGGCAAAGCCATAACTCCTCACCAAGCCAGTGATCCCTCGACTCAAAGAGTGGGTGCGCTGTCCGGCTTGTCGCTTTCGGTACCAACGTAGCGAGGGAAGCCGAACACGGAGCGCAGCACGACTCCGACTGGCGAGCGATGGCCGTTCTTGGCGGCGAGACGCCAAGGTCACGAGGAGGTTCCGCACGAGGAATGCACTTTAGATGACTCGGTGCAAGCCGTGTGTGAGGCGAGTGTTGCTATTCTGTCGCCACGAGCTACTTCTGCGAGCGTGCAAAGCTTGCACGTCGATCATGTTGACTCGCGCAGGATGGAGGAACAGGGAAGGTTGCGGAGCCTTCTCCATGGAAAGTAAGTTGTTGGATACAGGTACACGTTTCGAAATCTCTGGAATCTGAACGCGAAAAATTCGTGTTTTTCAAATGATCGGGATAGAGAAGCGATTCTTCCGTTGTCAATATTCCCCATTACTTAAAAAGCATTCCGCACCGACCATAGCCAAAGAAGTGCACTACCCATCACGACAACCGATGCAGCAAATGCTAGTTGCAGTGCACAGAGCCTTCGCCCAGCTGCACATTGCACAGCACCATGGCGTTACACTTCACTCAGCATGCCACAGTGCGCGGGTTTGTTCCGTGGATGCCTTGTCCTCGGCACTGAAACGGGCGAAATGCTGGTGTGGGTAGGGTCCGGCTTCCGCACGAGTAGTTGTCGATGTCTGGACTACGTTTCGGCGCTCAAGTCTCTAGCCGTGGCGATTGTTGCCAACAGGAAAACGCGACAGTCTCTGGCGGTACCCACATAAAGGTCGAGTTCATGAAACTGCGTGCATACTTGTGCAAGAAGCTGGGCAGTCGGCGCCAAGAGCTGCGCTACGCTGAACACGACGCATGCTATATGCTGTTTGCAACCCCCGTCGTCACTGCTACTTGTACTTGTGCCTGGTGTGCTCTTGTATGTTTCGACTCATGCCGTCACACAGACAGTGTCTGAAACAGAATTTAAAACAGTGTATAGAACACTGTTTGGACGGTGGCTCGTATATTCATTGTGGGAGGTACTATCAAGTTTGAGAGAACCATTGTTTGGTCGGAGTTGGCTGTGAGCAACAGCAAGCAGCAGCATGGCCGCCCGCAAGTCGCTGCTCATCCCGGTCCACAAGAGCGATGAGCTCGTCGAGATGTTCTCGGACGAGCTGCCCGAAGACGCCAACGACATCATGGAGATCCTCCGCGCCGAGATCGCGCCGCTGGAGGTCTGGCTCAACTTTGCCGTCGAGTACTACCTCCAGGGCAAGGTCGCCCAGTTTGAGCAGATCTTTGACCAGGCGACCATGTCGGACGCGGACGAGATCTACCACGACGAGGCCGCGCGCATGAGCCGCCTCAAGATCCTCAACGCATGGGCGTGCCACCACATCAACACGATGTGGAAGGAGGACGACGACCGCAAGCGCGAGGTGCCGTCGCAGAAGGCGGCCGCGCTCTTCCAGAAGGCCGACCGCATCGATCCGCAGTGCATTACGACTTTGACGGGCAAAGCGCTCATGTTTATGGCCAAAGGCGAAGACGAGCGCGCCGAGCGCTTCCTTCGGACCGTCCTCCAGGTGCAACCCGAAAACCTCTCGGCGATCCTTGCGACCGCGCTCCTCCAAGTGCGCAAGCGCAAGTTTACTGAAGCCAAGAAGCTCTACTACGACGCAATCGCGCTGCATCCGCAGTCGCCCCAAGCCGCGCGCATGCGCATGGCGTTTGCGTACTGCTGCTATCAGATGGGCTGCGTCGACAAGGCGCGCGCGGTCATGAAGTACGCGGCCAAGCTCGACGATAGCTACGTCGACGCAATGATGGCCAACGCGATCTGGCAGCTCGCGACGCTCAGCCCGGCCGAGCGCGCGCGCAACATGCAAAACGAAGGTGTCCCGCCTTGTCTCTCGCAAATGGCTCATCCTCCTCGTCTCTTGTAGGCTCACGCTTTATGACCATGGTGCACCACGCCCATGCGCTCGACAAGACGCACCCGTCCGTCCTGAACCACTTGGCCAACCACTACTTTCTGCAGTGGTCGCCACTGCCAGGGACTGCGGCGGTCGAGCGCGGGTCGTCGACCGTTGTCACGTCGCACGACCTCTCGACCGACTTGGCGCCCGGCCATCTCATCAGCCTCGGCAGCAAGTTCTTTTGCTACGTTGTGTCGATTGACACGGCGAAGAACTCGCTCGAGATCGACGTGCCGTACAGCGGGCGCACGCGCAGCGGCATCAGCGTCAGCCGCAAGATGTACGACCAGATGTTTGCGCTTGCGGCCAATGCGTACCACAACACGCTGACCAAGGAGCTCCGCGCCGAGAGCTGCTACCTCATGGGCCGCGGCCGGCACGCCGAAGGCAAGTACGCCGACGCATATGGGTACTACTTTAAAGCGAGCCAGCTCATGCCAACGTTGGCGTCGCCGTGGCTGGGCCTCGCCCAAATGTACTACCAGCAAAACCAACTCGACAAGGCGACCGCGTATCTCGAGAAGACGCTCAAGGCGTACCCGGACAACACGGACGTGCTCCTCTTCCTCGCCCACGTGTACAGCCAGACGAGTCGCAAGACGGACGCGATTGCGCACTACCGCCGCGTCGCCGACATTGACCCGGGCAACGTCAACGCGCTCATCGGCGTTGCCGACATCCTCCACGTCTCGGACGAGCGCACCGACCAGCTCGCGGCCATTTCGTCGTTTTTGGCGGCTGAGAAGGTCCTTGAGACCTCCAACGAGCGTGTGCCCGTGGAGCTGTTTGTGAATCTCGGGTCGCTCCACATGCGCGTGGGCGACTTTGCAGCCTCCCTCGCTTGCTACCGCCGGGCCCTGGGCATCGACGCGACCGCGCCGCTGCCGACAGTCCAAGAAGACAATGTCACGGTGCTCTACAACATGGCGCTGGTCTACGAGCGCGTCGGCGACTTGGCCGTGAGCAGTGCGCTGTACAACGACATTGTCGCGACGTTCCCGGGCTACCACGACGCGGCATTGCGTCTCGCACTGCTCAAGCGCGACCAAGGCCGGTTCGACGAAGCTGTCCAGCTCCTCGAAGAGACGCTGGCGCGGGACCCGACGTGTGCGAACGCGGCGCTGCTCCAAGGCAACATGCACTACGCGCGGCGTGAGTGGAACTTGGCGCAAAAAAAGTACGAAGCCGTGCTTGGCATCAAGCTCGAGAACGGCGCAAACCTCAAGAACGATCCGTACTCGTTCCTTGCGATGGGCAACATCTTTATGAGCAACATCGGCGAGCGCGGCCGGTACATGAAGAACATGGCGCTGTCCGAGACGTACTACAAGCGCACGCTGCAGAGCCACCCGTTCAACGTGCACGCGGCCAACGGCATTGGCATCATGGTGGCCGAGAAGGGCCATTTGGACAAGGCCAAGATGATCTTTGCCGAGGTGCGCCAGGCGTGCCCCGACATGCCGGACGCGTGGATCAACCTCGCGCACATTTACATGGCCGAAGAGCGCTACGACGAAGCGATCCAGCTCTACCAAGTGTGTCTGACCAAGCACTACAATGGCCAGGACATTCAGGTGCTCTTGTACTTGGCAAAAGCCTACTACGAGGCCAAGCGCCACCTCGAGTGCATTGCGGCCTTGACAAAGGGGCTGCACCTGATGCCAGGTGACACGCGTTTGTGGTACAACCTTGGTCTTGCCCAAGAAGAGTTTGCCGTCTTTGCACTCGGCGACGGCGACGCCAGCAACACCAAGGCCGCGCTGCAAAGCCACCGGACGCTTGCCGACGTTCAGCGCGCGATCGCCGACCTCCAGCGGGCCATGCGCATTTTCCAAATGCTCGCAAACGACACGAAGAAGGCGCCGGTGTACGACTTGGAGAAGGTCAAGGACCACGCGCGGTTTTGCGCCGAGACGCTCGACAAAGCGTCGTACCATCTCGAGTTTGAGCGCCAGCGGGAAGAGAAGCGCAAGGCCGAGGCCGAGCAGCGCCGCCGCCTCATGCTCCGCGACGAAGAGGAGCGTCTCGAGAAGGAAGCGGCCGAGCGTGCGCGCTTGAGCGCTGCCGAAGAGCGCAAGATGGCGGTCTTGCGCCAGAACGAGGAGCGTCTCCGCGCGGCCAATGCGACGTGGAAGACGCGCGAGACGGAGGAGAAGCAGAAGGCCGCCGCACCCAAGAAGGGCAGCAAAAAGCGTAAGAAGACGGACGGCGACAAGAGCGATCACAGCGACAACAGCGACAACAGCGACGACGACGCCGCGGGCCCGAGCCTCTCGATCGCCGACATGCAGAACCGCAACTCCAAGATGAAGAAGCTCGTAGAAAAGCGACAGAAGAAGGCGTCTGTCGACGACGAAGACGATCTCTTTGGCTCCGACTCGGACGACGACGCTGCTGGCGACAAGCCGGCGCCAACGACAACCGCCAACGCCAGCGACCTCTTTGGCTCCGACTCGTCCGACGACGAGTAAGTGGATGCCACTACGTTGTGTGAATTCTCAAGTGCATTTCTTGTCGACTTTTCCTGTTTCAACCCCGATTTCGCAGGGTGGTGGGGCTAGGGTTCTGTTGGTGGTCGACCCGAGCTAGTACGATCCCATGAAATTTGTCTGAGAAGAGAAGAACCAAACACGAGACGTCCACGCGTAGGCTAGAGTAGAACTATTTGTCGATTAATCAATGCGAAAACGCCACAACATGCCAGGTACTCGCGCTTGGGCATCCACAAGCTTCATTCGTTGCTGTTGCCGAGTCGCATTGAACTGCTCGATCGAGGGGCGGAGCGTCCACACGTGCGCTGCCCGCGTCGACAGTGAGGAGCGCCATGACGAGGCCGTACAACGTCGCACACGGGTCGAGCTTGGTCAAGTGCTCGTAGTAGAGGGTTTCTCGGCGCCGTTGTTGCGCGAAACATGAGCTTTTCGCGCAAAAAGTCGACCGCGGTTGACGCGACTTGGACGATGGCGCGGTGGCGGTCGAAATCGCCGACCGTCGCGACGAGGGCGTCCTCACACGCAGCGATCGGCCGCAACCCACGCTTAGCCCGAGGCATAAGGTCCCGGAGCAGCAGTTGCCCCGTCAGATCCTCCTTGTCGATCCGCGTCGAGTAGCAGCGGCAAGCCGCGGTTGATCTTGCGTCGGTGGGTCGTCGTCGCCTTGATCGGCTCTTCAAGCGCTGTCTGGAGCTCCTGCAC
>NW_008246073.1:366407-367099 GCF_000281045.1 Saprolegnia diclina VS20
TTTCCGGAGGATTTGTTGAACGACGTGGTTGTCCATGATAGTACCTTTGTACTATTGTACGGGCCTCTTGAAATGGTGCACGCTGTTTTGCAATCGAGGTTTCGCGTTGACCAATGCAGCTACGGAGCCAAAATTCCGAAGGGTCACATAAATTGATACGTGCTATCAACGTATGCATTTGGTAGTCAAGTAGTGCAAGTGGTTAAGGATTAATTCGTTTGTGTACAATTCACACATTAAAGCATGTGAATTTGGCAGAAATGGGTGACGACTCTGGACACTTTTACGGAATACGGTGCTCTGATTGGCCTTTAAGGGCGAATTTTGAAACCAGTCAACCAGATGCTGGGTGGATCTGCAGGCCGTATACAGATGGTATGTGAACTGGCCAATAGGATGCGTATATGAGGACAGTTGCTGGCGTCCAAAAGGGCCTTGAAAGTGCACGCTCTGCCTGAAAGCCATTTACTACGTCCGATCATGTCATAACGTCTATGTATAAATATATTCCGGACAATCGAATCATTATCTTTCTCATGCACTTTTCAGATTTCGCGTTACCTGTGTCGTTCCCGAGATATGGTACTCCAACTGATGCACCATTTCAAGAGGCCCGTACAATAGCACTCCGATAGCGTCGTGTTTGTGTGCATCGCCCGCCACAAGTCGTCGAGCACGTGTGAGCCAGCAAC
>NW_008246073.1:371935-385037 GCF_000281045.1 Saprolegnia diclina VS20
GATGTCTAGGCCATAAAAATACGTATAAAACCACGTGTTTCCGCATACTGTCGCACGGGTGTGCAGGAAGTAGCGTACATTCACGGTAATTTCGACCCGATTTCCCTGTATTGAAGCGTTGTCCTCGACATTCTTCTCAACATGAAAATCCTGAGATTCGGACAAAATGGACATGTACCGGCGAAAAACCCTCGTGCGCTTCAACTCTAGTGTACTCAACGCTGCTCCGGGGTCCAGGTCGTCGAGACTCGGTACGCGATAGAGTGTGTTGGCTCATAACCTCTGTCGATGCAAGAGCACTGCTTGCTGCAACTGAGTCGAGTGGCTTAGAGGGTCCAGTTAAGTGCGCTTTGAGTTGTCCTTTTTTCTTCCAATCGATTTCGATGGCGGCGCACCTCGAGAAGCACGCGGCCGTCGGCGCCGTCACGGCCCTGCACTTCTCGCCCGACGGGTCGCTTCTCTACGCCTGCGTGGGCTCGACCGTGTACTTCTACGACACTGCGACCGGCTGCCAAGTGCACGCGCTCACGGCGATGCGCAACGGCACCGTCCACGGTCTCGACGTCGCCGACCCAGTCGCTGCGCTCTTTGGCCAAAAGATGCTTGCGGTTCTCGCGCATGCGCCGTCGTCGCCAGCAGACGACATGCGCCGCATGCACGTGGTGCAAAAGGAGTTTCCAGATTGGATTCTCGACGCGCGCTTGCTCAGCAACGAGCCGACGGCCGCTGGTGCGTTGCCGCTCGTGGCCGTCGGCATGGCCCACAACCTCGTGCACGTGTGGAACCCGACGACAGATGCCATTGTGCACAGCGTGCGCTGCTCGGAGCGGTCGATCTTGGTACGCTCCATGTTCTACCACCTCTCTCTTATCGTGGGATGGATAGTATGCCATGGGCCTCTATGGCCGGTCGCTCGACTCGCTCGTCGTTGCCGCCGGGACGGTCTTTCAGGTACGTTTGGATGCGCTTCGGTGTCGTCTTTGATCGTAGGACGTAGCACATTCTGCTGTGGAACCCCATGGGCGATGGCCAACCCGTCCAGCGACTGCACCAGCACGGTACACACCATGAATCTGCAGCGACATCGAACCGTAATATCGTGCAGACGGCGTGCTCTTCAAGCTCCAGTGGTCCGACGACGGCCAGCGCCTCGCGTCCGTCTCGGACGATCGGTCAGTACAGCTCTGGGCTAACGGCAGCACCGGCGTAACCAGCCCCACGACGACGCTCAGCCGTCCCTTCGAGAGCGTCTTTCGAGGGTGGGGCCACACGGCTCGCATTTGGGATGTCAAGGTACCCCTTGCTTACGGTCGCCTGATCATTACAACAAGTGCGGTAGTTTACTTCGCTGGGCCTCGTCACGGCGAGCGAAGACGCGACGTGCAAGTTGTGGGATCTCTCCACCAGCCAGTGTGTTGCGACGCTGCACGGCCACACGGACGTCAACGTTTGGCGACTCGCGGTGCACCCGTCGCAGCCGCATCTGATTGCGTCCGGTGGCGGTGACAATGCCGTCAAAACCTGGGACCTCCGTCTCCACGTCTTCAACCAAGCCCCGCCGGCGGTGACGCTCCCCTCGGTGCACGCGACCGTCCGCGCCATGGCGATGACCAAAACCCATGTCTATGCGATCACCGACAAGTCGACGCTCGTCGCGCAAGCACTGGCGGTCGGTGCCGCGCCGTCGTCCGTTGCGCTTACCTACAACGCGTGCAGCCTCGACACCTCGGACGACGACGGCGTCATTGCCGTCGGTGACGTCCGCGGCGTCGTCCACATCTACGATGCGCAGCTGCAGTCGTTGCTCGAGTGGCAGGCGCACGCCACAAGCCGCGTCCTGTACGTGTGGCTCCACGCGCCCAACCGCGTCTTGACGTCAAGCGTCGACATGCACTTGCACGAGTGGGCGCTCGATGTGACGACCAAGACTGTGACGCTCCTCCGGTCCGTCACGAGCCGGACACCGAAGGCGTGCGTCTCCAGCTACGCGTTCACCGACGACGCGGGGCTCTGGACGGGCGACAGCCGCGGGAACCTCGCCTACTACACGGCGCAGTCATCGTCGCCGACGCACGTACTCGCCCACGCCCACGGCGACGACATTGTGTCGAGCGTACTCTGGCGCGACAACAAGCTCTACTCAACGGGCCACGACGGGTACCTGACTGTCACCGAGCGCGTCAACGGCGTCTTTGCCATCACGCGCAAGCAGTCGATCAAGGGCCTCGCGACGCTCAAGCGCGTTTGGTTCGAGGGCGATGATCTCCTTGTGTTTGGTTTCCACGCCAAAACCGCGCACATAGTCAACGTCTCGCAGTCGTTCCGTCGGGTCTCGGTCACCACAGGCGGGTGGCGCAGCCCGCACGCGCTCCGCGTCGCCTGTGCCACCGACCACGCGCTGTGCGTCGGTCAAAAAGATACGATACTGCTCCACGCGTCGAGCTCGCTCCTCGAAGCAACGCGGCCAACGACGTCGGTGCACGGCCAGATGCACCACAGCAAAACCGCCTGCTGCGTCGAGTGGGACCCCGTGACCAAGCTGCTGCTAACGGGCGGCGAAGACAACGCGCTCAAGGTCTATGCCTACGACACCCAGCGCCAGGTACAGTCCAGTGGGACTTGAGGAAACGATGACACAACGCTTCTAGGTCCTCGACTGCATCGACTCGGTGAGCATGCATACGACCAACATTCGAGCACTCGCCGTCACCGACAACTATGTGCTATCGGCGGGCGGGAAGCAGTCGGTGCACGTGTGGCGTCTGCACGAGAAGCGGCTGCAGCACGTCGGTGAGCATACGCCGAGCGACGCGCCGCAGGACCAGCGCATCCTTGCCCTCGCCGCGACGCAACTGGGCGACGGCCACACCCTTGCGTTTGCAGGGTCCTCGGAAGGTGCGGTGACAGCGCTGCTTATCGACACGGCCGGTCATATCCATGTCGCTGGCGTCTTTGGCACGTCGACGCAAAAGCCGATCTTGTCCTGCGGGCTCTACCACGAGGCCAATACGCTCTACTTGGCGACCGGCGCGACCGACGGCAAGGTCGTCCTCTGGCACCTCACCGACGCCGTCGCGACAAGCAACTACACGGCGTTGACGCCGGCGTACGTCTACACGGCCCATGACATGGGCGTCAACTGCCTCAGCGTCCTCGCCGACGGCCCGTCGCGCTTTCACATTGTGACCGGCGGCGACGATCAGTGCATCGCGCATGCTACGTTGACGCTCGCCTCGGATGGCGGGCTCGCAGAGACGACGCACCACGCCGGCGTCCGCAATGCCAGTGCGTCGGCGCTCAAGGCGATTCGGTGTGTCGGCAACGTCGTCGTCGCCGGCGGCTACGACCAGCGCGTGACCGTGTGGCGCTGGAACGACTCTCGCTCGGCCTTGAAGTGGGCGGCGGCTGCCTTGTCCGAGACGGCCGACATTGCAGGCCTCGGCGTCTACGAGGCGCTTGATGCGACAGCACTGCAGATCGTCGCGGTCGGAAAAGGCCTGCAAGTGTGCACGTTCACCGAAGAATGAAGGGATGCACGACGTGTATTCAGTGAGATTAAGACAAGATATATATACCCTTGCGGTGGGTTTACATCTCGTCGTCGTCGTCGGCGCCAAACGTGTTTTCACCGCTGTACGTAATGTACAGAAAGCCGTCCGTGTCCTTCTGCTCTTCATAAATATTCGACATGAGCGCGGCCGTCGGCGGCAGCACGTTGTTGATGAAGATGAAGATGGCCTTCTCGGGCGAGAGCTTGATGCGCTTGCGGATCACGTACACGAACTGGCCGACCGTCAGGTCCGCGGGCACGAGGTACTTCTTCTTGTCAATATCGGGAATGTCGCTGCGGTCGGCCTTCTCGCAAATGACCGGGATACGGTCGGGGTACTTGGAGCGGATGCGCTGGGCCTCCGCTTGCCGCTTCTCTACACATAGCGCCTGTCAACCTGCCACGATCGCTTCCATCTTCGTCGTACCGAACGGGTGTTCCTTCTTGAACGAGTTCATGGCGCTGGTCGGGTGCTTCGGGGCTCAAGCGGCTGGAAGAAGAATGGGACCAAAGTTCCGCAACGGCTACCTCGCCGAATTCGAATTCTATTGCATACAAACTTCAAGTCCTTTGGCACTGTTTCCACGCGCGTTCCCCGTGCCCTAGCGAAATACACCAATCACGTGCATTTGAGATGCCTAATTTGGGAGAGGTCCGGCGACCATCATTCTCAACTTCCCCTATCATACAAACACCAAATGGGGTGGGTTGTGGGAAGGGGGCTGTTCCATACCTTCAAGTAGGACTTGTCCGAATATCGAAAATGGATCTTTTTCTTCTCGGGACTGGACAGGCCCACCGACTTGATAAGCGCTCGCTCGCATTGCGCTTGAGCCGACCGGCAATGGCGGACAGCTTCATCAAGAGAACCGAGAGATGCGGTGTAGGCATCCGAATGGGGTGGTCAGATAATGACGACTAAGAATATAGTCTCTGCTACTAGTAGGGGCGGGTGCGCATGATCCGCTGCGTTGGCCCATAAATGTCAGCTTAAACTGGCAGGTCAATGCAGTCATGGATGACCCAGAGCCCGTGCAATGGTGACACGGGTGTTGGCTACGCCCGCGCCCCCGCGCGCGTCTCGCCGGCAACGGGCTCCCGAGGTTGCTCACGAATCTGCTGCCATACTTCATAAAATAATTTCATGTAAACCCTTACAAGCATGAAGTCATATTAAATGTTTGTATTAAATTGGGCTGGCCGAAGCCCGGTTTCGAAATGGCGGGCCGCTCAACCTATCACAACGTCCTGATTTCAGCCAATGGCATCGCCGGATTCGACGCACCGGCCGCGGCCGCGGCCGCGATCTTGACGGAATGGCAGCAGAATCCCTTTCGTCCTCGTCTCGGAATGGAGCGCTTTAGCTACTCGCGCAACGGCGGCGTCGACCTGAGCTGCAGTGTGCGCGTCTCGGTGCCCAGCACCGTCGTCGTCGACGGCAAGACGTACTACAAGGTCGCAATGAAGACTGTCAAGACAGCGCCGGCCAAGTCGTGGGAGGTCGTGCACCGATACTCGGAGTTCCTCGCCCTCAAGCAAACGCTCCATGCGCACTTGAGCGAGCAAACGGAACTCGAGAAGACGTGCCCGGGCTGCCAGCACTATATGCATGCGCTTGGCCAATTTGACTTTCCGCGCAAGCACCTCTTCTCGTCCAACTCGGCCATGGTCATCAAGTACCGCCAGGTTTCGCTCCAAGCCTTTGTCTCGATGCTGGCGTCGCACACGTTCACAACAGCGCCGCGGTGCCCCACGTGCAGCGGCCACGCGTTTGAGCTCGTGCGCGACTTCTTCATCGTGAACGACAATCCATCGATCCTCGAGAAGCTCCCGATGCCGATCCAAGAGGCCGGCAAGTCCGAGTCGCTGCGGTCGGCGCTCACGGTCGACAACTTTCTTGAAGTTCATCCCGTCGCGCGCGACACGGTCGTCAACAGCGATGGCGAGTTTCTCTCGTCGCCGGCCAAACCGTCCCCCGGCGAGCCATCCCCTTCGAAGCAACGCGGGTCGTCCAAACAGCCTCCGCCAGCGCCCTTGCCATCGGCAAAAGTAGGCCACATCCAGACAAGCCAGCCTATGCCGGCCAAGGTGTCGGCGTCGGTGCCAGACGCGCCCCTCGATGTTGACCGCTACTCGTTCGAGAGCGGCATGCCCATCGCTACTAACCCACCGCCGGTCGTGCGTGAAGAGAGCGCCGAAGACGACGACGACAACTTGTCTTTTGACGGCGTCCGCATCTCGGACCAGGACGACGAGAATGCGTTAAACATGGACTTTCTCGCGCCGAAACTGAAGGCCCAGCCCTCAGTGCCCACGACCTTCTAGTCAACGATGCGTCTAACTTAAAACCCACGATTAACGCACATCGTTGACAGCCTCTACGCACTTGCACTGGTGCTTTCCAGCCGAAGCTGTCGACTTCGTCAGTAGAGAGCGGGACATTGTATGCGTGGCTTCGTCAAGAACATGCGCATGAGACCTACCTTGGTCACGTCATGTTCATATGTAGCGACTCAAAAGGGCCATGTCGTAATTGTGGGGTGCACGTTGAGGTGTCCATGTGGCTGCCGTACTGCGAATGTATTCTTTATCAACCCGCTAAGCTTACAGTAATGCACTAAGTAGCGAACTGGCAAGAGGAGTTTAGGGTTGATAGTTATAAATTTATGGTAGGAAAAGGTTCAAACGGATGCGGGTAGCGACAGCGGGCTGGTTAAAAGTCGGCGTCGAGCGTGAAGGACTGGTCCTCGGCTGAGACGCCGACGCCCGACTTGGAGTACTCGCCGACGCGCTTCTCGAAAAAGTTGGTCTTGCCCTGGAGCGAGATCATGTCCATCCAGTCGAACGGGTTCTTGGCGTTGTAGAGCTTGGTGGCACCGAGCGCATGAAGGAGGCGGTCGGCGCAGAACTCAATGTACTCGCACATCAAGGCCGAGTTCATGCCAATGAGCTCGACGGGGAGCGACTCGGACACAAACTGTTTCTCGATCGTGACCGCGTCGCCAACGATCTCGTGGACGCGTTCGTTCGAAAGCTTGTTGATAAGCTTCGAGTACATGAGGCACGCAAAGTCGCAGTGGAGGCCTTCGTCGCGCGAGATGAGCTCGTTCGAGAAGCTCAGACCAGGCATGAGCCCGCGCTTCTTAAGCCAAAAGATCGAGCAAAACGACCCGGAAAAGAAGATACCCTCGACAGCGGCAAAGGCGACGATGCGCTCCGCATAGGCCGCAATTTGGTTGTTGCACCACTTGAGCGCCCACTGGGCCTTGCGCTGGACGCACGGGATCGTGTCAATGGCGCGCAAAACGCGGTCCTTCTCGACCGTGTCCTTGATGTACGTGTCGATGAGGAGCGAGTAGACTTCCGAGTGGATGTTTTCGATCGCAATCTGGAAGCCGTAGAAGCAGCGCGCTTCCGGCACCTGCACTTCGTTCGAGAAGTTCATGGCAAGGTTCTCGTTGACAATGCCGTCCGAGGCAGCGAAGAACGCCAGCACGTGCGTGATGAAGAAGCGCTCGTTGTCGCTGAGCTTCTCCCAGTCCTTCTGGTCGTGGACCAGGTCGAGCTCCTCGGCGGTCCAGAAGCTCGCCTCGGCCTTCTTGTACATCTCCCACACGTCGGCGTGCTGGATCGGGAAGAGCACGAAGCGGTTCGGGTTTTCCGAGAGGAAGGGCTCGGGCGCGAGCTCGCCGTTGAGCTCGCGGCGCTTGTACTCGGTGATGTCGCCGATGATCTCGGGCTGCGGGAGGGCGACCATGCTACTGCTGTGGCACGTACTTGGTCGATTGAAAAGTGAACTGCGAGATGTCGTCGACAAGCCATCTTGGCGGCAAACCCAGCGCCCGCCAAAACGACTCCGGATACGAATTCGCTTAAAACGTAAAAAGGTGGCGTCGTGTCAGCCTACGCAGTCTGCGACAGGGCGACTTTGTACTTGATTACGCGAATCGAGGTGGCGGCCAGGGCTGTTTTTATTGCCAACGCGTGTATTTTTAATGTGGCCCCAGTGGGCGTTTGTATGCAGCCGCCAGTCGTTTTGCGCTGGCGTTGGATTAAAAATACGCCGGACACGTTTTAATATCGCACCGAGGGCCGGCGAAGGA
This sequence comes from Saprolegnia diclina VS20, assembly GCF_000281045.1. Classification (NCBI taxonomy): domain Eukaryota; phylum Oomycota; class Saprolegniomycetes; order Saprolegniales; family Saprolegniaceae; genus Saprolegnia; species Saprolegnia diclina. The sequence continues at coordinate 379,589 of NW_008246073.1, forward strand.
CGCTCTCCCAAAGATCGCGTGCAAGATGGCGGCCAGCGCCATCTTGGCAACGAGATGACGACAAGAATACAGCGCTGGATGCAGTGTACTTGTGTAGCGTGCGAGAAGAGATGCGACCGGGGTGGGCGAAATGACGATAGATGGGTGGGACAGGGACGTCTGTCCACCCGCGCCTCGAGCCAATCGCCTTGGCGGTGGCCGCGCCATAGCATCGCCTCGTCCGTCATGGCGCCAATCCAAAGCGTTGACTTCGGCGCACGCCACTTGCGCCACTTGGCACGACCAGACGAGATACATCGGCCGATCAGTAGCCAATTGGCAGCGAGCCAGATGCGCGCCGCGTCTCGCCGTTCGGATTTGCCGCGAAACGTTCCCGCCAAGCAACGACATGAGCGACTTGGCGCGCTTTTGCTCAACAGAAGAAGCTTCCGTGGGTCTTTGCGACAAAAGTCGGACTTGCAGAGGAGACTCAATCGCATCATCACTCTCTGCGCCGTCCATGCAGCACAGATACCATTGATTGGTAGCTGGGAGGATCCACCACTTGGCAGCATGAACATAACAAGAACAACCTGCCGTCACTTGCTGCAGCGATCGGCCGAGGTGGCGTATCGATCATTGCACAATTCCAAGGCTTCCTTGACATGCGAAGCGCGTACGACGCATGCGAATCGAATGCAAAGAAAGACGTGGGATTCGGTTTGAGATGAACAGTCGACAAATTATCTGCTCTATGCCGTTGCATGTTGGTGGACCTTGTCGAGGTAGCCGCCTTCACTGCAGAGCTCAAAGAAGATGCCGTCGCCTTGGGCAATGAGGGTGCTTGGGCTGTCGCACTGGACGAGGCGGCCGTGGTCAAACACGAGGATCCGGTCGCAGTCCAAAACCGTGTCGAGACGGTGGGCGATCGTGAGGACCGTCGAGTCGGCAAACTCGGTGCGAATCACGTGCTGCAGCTTCTGGTCCGTCGCGTGGTCCATGGCCGCCGTCGCTTCGTCCATGACGACGACCTTGGCGCGCAAGAGGAGCGCACGCGCCATGCACAGCATTTGGCGCTCGCCGACGCTAAAGTTCTCGCCGTTCTCCTCGACGTCGCTGCTCAAGCCGTCCTTCTCGGTGCGTTCGACCAAGTTGACCTTGCGCAGCACATTCCAGAGGTCGTCGTCTTGAAACTGGTCAAACGGGTCGAGATATTGGCGGAGCGTGCCCTTGAAGAGGACCGGGTTTTGCGGAATGATCGCAATGCTTTCGCGGAGCGTCTTGAGCCCGACCGATGCGCAGTTGACACCGTCGATCGAGATGGACCCGGCCGCGAGCTCGTTGATGCGGAAGAGCGCCATGGTCAAGCTCGACTTGCCAGCCCCCGTGCGACCGACGATGCCGACCTTTTCCCGGCCCCGAAGCGCGACGCAAACGTCCTTGAACACGAGCGGGTCGTTCTCCTTGTAGCGGAAGCTGACGTTGTTGAACGTAATCGCGCCCTGCGACGGCCACGACTGCGTCGAGACGGCGCCAGGAATCACGCGCGGCGCCTCCGGTGGGATCTGCGTGTACTCGATGATGCGCTCGGGGGACACCATGTTCTTTTCAATCTCGGACGCGTCTTGGATGAGGTACTGGAGGTTGAGCGGCACGTTGAGCGCATAGTTGAAGACGAGGCCGACAAGACCGGGCGTCAAGTACACGCGCGCGTAGACAAGCGAGAGCGAGATGACGAGGATCATGCTGGCCGAGAGGAGCTGGTTCTGGAGCATGAACCAGAGCTCGACGATCTGCTTGGCGTACACCGACTCGTTGTACCGGTTGACATTGCGGTGGTGAAGACGCTGGAAGCGGCGCTCTTGTTTGGCGCCAAACGCGCGGATGACGACCGCGCCGTCGATCGCTTCCGAGATCAAGTTGATCATGGGCGAGTACGTGACCTTCCCGAGGCGCTCAATCTCGCGGGCCGGTTGGAGGTAAAAGCTCCCGACGCGGTAGTAGACGTAAAACAGCGGCAAAATGAAAAAACTCAGCGACCGGACGACCACGATCGTCGTGCCCATCGCAAAGAGCACGATGAAGAACGTAGCGAGTACAAACATGAACGAGAAGGGCACGCCGACGTCGAGTGCGTTAAAGTCGCCCGCGAACCGGTTCAAAATGCGGCCGGTTGGATTCGTGTCGAAGAACTTCATCGGGGCGGCGAGGAGCGCCGACGTCATTTGGTCAAAGAGCGCGCGGGACGCCTTCCGACCCGCAAAGCCGACGCTGAGGATGCGCACCATGACGATCGACGCGCTCCCGAGCGAAAAGCACGCGTACACACCGACGTTCCACGCGGCGTTGGCCTGGAAGACGTCGGGCGACTCGACGGCCGACGACGCCGACCACTTGCTGAGCCAGAGGTCACCGCAGACCGCGAGGCCCTGCCATGTCGACTGGACGCAGAGCAGAAGCACGACGACCGGCCACCCACCGGCCGCGCGAAAGTACGCGCCAAAGACGTTGGATGAGACGCGGCCTTCGGAGCGAAACTCTTCGTCGACGAGTTTGCCGTGGACGAGCGGCTCTTCAAAGGTGCCGTCGGCGTTCTGCCGGGGCGTGTACACCATCTCGTGAAAGCCACCGGGCACATACGGCGACCGCAGCGACGGCGAGAGCAAGTGCGGCGCGACATTCGAGATCGTGGTCACGTCATCCATCACGTCATTGTCGTCGTCGTCATCGTTGGTGTACGACATGATCGGGTGCGCGGCGAGCGGTGAAAGGGCCAAGTCGAAGGTTTCTTTGGCCGTGTTGACAGTTTGCTTGCAGATGCCGTTGCTGATCTCAATCGTACGGTCGATGTGCTTGGACGCAATGATCTCGGGGTTGTGCGTCACGAGCAGCACCGTCTTCTTGGACAAGAGGCCGAGAAAGCACTTGGTGAAAATCTCGTTCGAGACGATCGCGTCCACCGCGGACAAGGGCGAGTCCAAAATGAACACGTCGCCGTCGTTGTAGCACGCGCGGGCGAGCGCAATGCGCGCCTTCTGGCCGCCGCTGAGGTTGACGCCCTTCTGGCCAATCTCGGTGCGGTCGCCGGCGGGGAAAGCGGCGAGATCTTTTGTCAACGCGCAGGCGTCAATGACAGCAGCGTACTTTTTGCGGTCGTACGGCTTGCCAAAGAGGATGTTTTCGCGGATCGTCATGTTTTGAATCCACGCCTGCTGCGAAAAGTACGAGACGCGGCCACCGACAAAGACCGACCCGCGCAGCTTGTCGAGCTCGCCGAGGAGGATCGAGCAGAGCGACGACTTGCCTTCGCCGACAAGGCCGTGGACGACGACAAGCTCGCCTTGGTGGATGCGCAGATTAAAGTCGGCAAAAATGGGGTTTTCGGGGTCCCATCCAAACGCACCGTCTTCGATCGCGATTGCAACCTTGTCGGCAGCCAGCGGCGCGAGCTGGTCGGAAGGCAGCGTCGACGGCGTCTGGACACGGTCTATCGGTCGCTCGGGCAGCGCCAGAAAAGCATCGAGGCGACGCACCGAGACAAGCCCCGTGAGTGCCGACGTCAAGGTGTGCGGAAAGTTGTTGAGCGGCGTTGAGAGCGAGTTGAAGAGCGCGAGGGCACCAAAGACCTTGGCGATCGTCACGTCTTCACGCAGCAGCAGCGTGTATGTGGCGAGTGACGCGACCGTGACCGTCGCAGGGATGATGTACGCCATTGAGATGGTTGCGCTCGCCAATGCAAAGAGGCGTCGGAGCGACTGCACTTCTTTGGCCCGCAGCGCGAGGAGCTTGGTCAAGACGGCGTCTTCGGCGGCTTGTAGCTTAAGAATCTGGATGGCACTCACGACTTCATGTACAAACCGCATGCGAGCGTCCTTTTGCGCCATGAGCGTGTCCATCGCACGGTACCGGAGCTTGACGAGGACGTTTGTGATAGGCGCGCCGAGGACGAGAATGGCCACACCGACAAAGGTCGCCCACGAGATGATTTTGTAGAGCAAGACGAGCGTGACGACGATCTGCAGCGGCATGAGCCAGAGGTAGTGGACGTAGAACGTCACGCGCAAAATGGCACTGATGTCGGACGTAAAGTAGTTGGTGAGGTCGCCGGTTGACATGCGCTTCCGGGACGTCGCGTCGAGGCGCAACGTCTTTTCAAAGAGCAGGTGCTGCAAGCCGGCCGTGAGGCGCACGACGAGGACTTTGTCGAGGTAGTCGGTGTGAGCCGAGAGCAGCGCCGCGGTGACTTGAACGAGAAAGAGGCTACCAAGCGTTGTCCATAGAAACGAAGACGACGATCCATCCGCGGGCGACTCGAGCGTCGAGAGCACTTGGTGCAGCACATAGGGCCCGTAGAGGGTGCATGGCACGAGCAAAAGCTGCGCGAGACCGATGAGCGCAAAGCGCCGGCCATGGAGGCGAATAAACGTGCGAAGAAGAGACGCGGTCGCGGCGTACGTCGGTGTAAACGACGGGATGACACCGGCACAAGCATTGGAGGCTTCGAGCGGCCACATGTCACTTTGGTCAAGCTGCCGCGTGTGACCGAGCCGAAGCAGCGGAAGGACCCAAGTAAAGAGCGCACGCGACGCGAGGGACGCCGATGCTACGGGGACAGTGGGCCCGTCCAGAGAGCGCGGCATGTTTTGGACCCAGGGGAGAAAAGGCAAAGTGAGATCTTGGCGGCGTTGCTCGGTTTCCCGCCGAAGTAACGGTCGCGTTTGAAATTTGCGAAACCATCGATCAGGTTCATGATCTTGTACAATTTGCAGCAAAAGATCCAGAGCTGAGATGAAAATTTGAGCGCATGAGGTAGACGACTTGGTTTAGTGTAACAACACTAACTACACGGGCTTTAGAGTGCCCTTGCTACAGCCTGATGCCATATATTGACACTATTTCCAGAATATGCTGCTCGTGGCTGGAATCAGCTTTCGCAACGATGCATCTTCGTTTTCACTGACAACCGGAATGACATCGCATGATGTTAAATTACCGTAACAATTCTTCCAATAGCAATGGTACCACAAAACTTGAGCGAATGATAGCCAAGCTATGGGTTGAAACTACCATTGGTCGTGATGCAATAAGTGATGATGGCTGCTGTGGCGCCAAAATTTCGGAAGATTGTCTTTGTGTCGTCCGATTGGCTGAAAATATTAAGCCAATCAAGCGCAAGGATAACGTGAGTCGCTCTCCCATCTCACTCTCATCATCCTCTATGTTGGTTGCCAGCTCTGCTGCCGCACTGCTTGCAACTTTGAAACATCGCAGCCAGGCCAATCACAAACTGCCGTATTGCCAGTATGGCTGAGTGCTTGATGAAATTCGACCTTACTACCAAAAATATTTCTTTCATAGGACATCTTGACGAAATACTCGAAGACTCGATATGTGGAATTTTGGCGAAGAGCTTGCGTCGCTATCAAAGGGCTGCAAGTACGTATTTGTTTTCAAATTCTCGAACAATTTT
>NW_008246073.1:402915-404318 GCF_000281045.1 Saprolegnia diclina VS20
TGCTGCTGCTCTTGCAAGTTGTAAAGTGACACTGGTTGTGGCTGACAGAGCTGGCTGACAGGCAAATCCTGACACGACCGGGCAACATCTGATTGGTCAGATCTCAGATCTGAGTGATGAGATTGCATGTTTGGTCTGGAAGGAGCTTCCACGGAAGTTGATTCGGTCGCGAGCTTCGGCGACGATCGCTGCAAGTACCCAGGCATGATAAGGGACACCAAGGGTGGATAAATGGCCCTCAGGTACACATAATGTCTGAAGGCATTACGCCCTTTGCCTACTGAGCTAGCTCGCCATTGTGAAAGCGACTGTTGCGCCGCCTGCAGAGGGTTTCACCGCTGGGGTCGAGACAAGGCGTTGTGATTCATAGTTGCAGACCGTTGGGACGGGGCTCAACAGGAGCCCTTGCCCAGGGTAGTCAGTAGTTCTAGTTCACTTTCCTATTGTATGTAGTACACATGCTGATACGGTTTCCCGTCGTAACGTTATGTGGTTGCGCTGATGGCGGTCACGGTCACATATCATCGCCGAGGCAGTAGTGTATAACCTGTCTCTCGAATGCGAAAGTGCGCGAGCTTGGGACGTTTGCGCAGCACGTGTTGGAGCGCCTGAAGGAGCTTGAGCGAATTGTGGAGCGCGGCCTTGAGCGACTCGTTCTTGTACCGCGCCTTCTGAGCATTCTGGGCATGCGCCAGTGCCTTAGCCTTCCACAATGTATCTCCCACGGCCGCGCGCTCTGGCTCTGGAGCGCATTGTACTGCGCTACTCGTGCTTGGCGCGCAACTAGGCAAGCTCCTGCTTGGGCGTCAAAGTCGACAGTCGTCGCGAGAGATTCCAAGAGGCTCTCTACGTATCGACGTTGGCGGTGTTATTGCTTGCCTGTATGACCATTGGGAAATGCGGCGGGTGACGAAGAAAGGCCGCTGGAGGGATCATCACGTTGCTATGATTATCAGTAACAGTTTAATACGAAGAGCTATGCACGCCCAGTAACTTATCTCTTACACAACTCGGTGGCTTTATTGCGCCGACACACAAGCACTAATCTGACTGAACTCGACGACGAATACGTCATCGCCAGCGCAGCAAGGCAGTACGGCTTCGTGTTCTGCGATACCCTGACCCATGCCCTCTAGATCCTATTAGCAAGCCGTCGTCATCCAGACTGCTATACACAAACAACATAGACTCGGTGGACTTGACCAGCACCGGTATCGATACCCTGGCAATAAACAGCCTCTGCATGATCCCTTGTCAAGCATTGATTCAAATAAGTCACGGTCATGTATGATCGACATTAGGCGAGACTAGGATACGGAGGAATGCAACATCGTACGCAGGAAGAAAGCAGGGGAGCGTGTGAAGGATTAGGCGTAGCGCGTGTCGTCGGCGAGGCGGGCGTA